>NC_089746.1:43446511-43511511 GCF_040412425.1 Macrobrachium rosenbergii
AAACTTAGTAAAATCGTTCAATAGATCTTTCAGGGGGGAATTTTTCCCGCCTAATCATCATCGCTAATCACTAATCAATAAAGGGAATATTTTGAGCAACGCCAGCGACATCTGGGAGTCAATCGACAACGTCGTCTACTTAACGTCCATTTGTATTGCTAAGTTTACGGCGCGTTATGTTGGCGGCAAGAAACGGAAGGCGGTTTCTTTACTAGGTGCGTTCCTTACGCTCAACTCATTCACGCTGATCAAAATGGCAAGCTCCATGCGTATTGAAACAACAGCGTATAGCAGATCTCTAATTCTAAATACCGTTACGCAAAATCGTCAAAACAGTATTTAGCAAATGGTATTTTTTTTTTGCAGAGAGGGTCCCAAAACTCAAGGCCGGCTTGAACGTCACCTCCAAAGAAGGGGGAACTGGTTTCACGTGACGCGGAGCAACCGCAATAGTTCATATAGCCTGTACTCTGACCGTTAAGGCGGTGCTGATAAATGCTCCCCCACGCTCATCAAGGTAAACAGTATACTGCAGATCTTACACTGGGGACCCTGAATGTCAAACAAGAATTAAACACAAACTCGAGACTAAATCCCAGTCACGTAGCTTATAAAAAATGGTACTAAACATATCGTACGCTAAAGAGGCCTTAGTCTCAGTCACGTGATGTTACATCCTTTAGGCCTACCCCATTTACACCCTGGAATTTGGAGTTACTGTGTAACGCGCGGGCGTACCACTTGTTCCTTCACTTTTTACATTTAAAAAATTCGCAGAGAAAAATGTAACCTATAATGATGACGAAAATGTTGCCTTAAAATGATGACTTCTACGAAGTGGTCTCGCCAGAACCGGTTTCAGGCATGCTAGAGGAACTCGGTTAATGAATATTTCTCGCCTGAGAATGACAAATAAGGAAGTGCCCCTGACGAAGGGACTGCCCGATGACGCAACAATGGAACCAATAAGAGGCGACATACAAACAACAAACACGCGGGGATGCCTTCTTTGAGAGAGAGAGAGAGAGAGAGAGAGAGAGAGAGAGAGAGAGAGAGAGAGAGAGAGCGATCTCGGGAGAAGCAAAAACCACAGGCCAAACCACGAGCAGAAAATAAACACCGGGTGAACAAGCACTTCCCTTCAAGCTATATTATACTGAAAGCTTTATTAGATTGAAGGCTTTATTGTAGTGAAAGCTGCATTACCATGAAGGGTTTATTATACTGAAAGCTTTATTACACTGAAGGCTTTATTATACAGAAAGCTTCATTACATTGATGGGTTTATTATAGTGAAAACTTTATTACACTGAAGGCTTTATTATAGAAGCTTCACAACAATGAATGATTTATTATACTGAAAGCTTTATTACATTGAAGGCTTTATTATACAGAAAGCTTCATTATAGTGAAAGCTTTATTACACTGATTTTATGATAGGGAAAGCATTACACTGAAGGCTTCGTTATACTAAAAACTTTATTACAAAGAAGGCTTCATTATAATGAAAGCTTTATTGTAAAGAAAGCTTTATTATAAATAAAGCTTTTTTTACAATAAAGCTTTCATTATAATGAAGCCTTCTGTGTAATAAAGTTTTAACATACTGAAAGCTTCTTTATGCTGAAAACTTTATTTTATTTAAAGCTTTATTATGCTTAAAGCTGTATTATACTGAAAGCTCACTTAAAAAAATCATCTCGATATTTCGACAGACAGGAAGACTTCAGAAGCTTGCTAATGAAACGGAAATCAGCGGATTTATATACATACAAAAATACAGCACTTAATATGTTATTCCAAAGGCGTCTACAGCTAATTATTTTGGTTGATGATATGCTGGAAAGGGACCAGAAACAGGACTGCTAATATGGTAAAGACTTCTAGGCAACAGAGTTAATTAATTCAAGGTATAATTGTATTTTCTTCAGCTCAACAGCTACCTGGAAACTGAATCGGTACGAAAGTGTGACGAAAATAATCATTGGCATTTCTTAACAAGTGAGAAAGCAAACGAAAAGCGGTTTTTACAGAGAAATCCACAGAAAAGTGGTTCTCTACAGAAAAATCCACAGAAAAGTGGTTCTTTGCAGAGAAATCCACAGAAAAGTGGTTCTCTACAGAGAAATCCACAGAAAAGTGGTTCCTTACAGAGAAATCCACAGAAAAGTGGTTTCAGCAGAGAAATCCACAGAAAAGTGGTTCTCAGCAGAGAAGTAAAAAAAAAAAGTGGTCCTTCGCAAATAAATTCTAAGAAAAGTGGTTCTTTATAGACACGGTTCAACGTGGCTAAGACGACAGCTATTTTTTTTTCTAGTTTTAATCCGCGGGCTCAGGTCTGAATTCCGGCAGGGAAAAATTCTAGTCACTGCTTGAAACACGTGAGAATGAAAGCCAGGGGTGGCAAGATCGAAGCTGCTCAAGACACCTGGCCCAAGAGCGAAATAAGAATGCAGCAAGTGGCTCACGTGATGCTGCACTAAAATTCGGAGGTTCCACTGGACTGGTAAACAAGGTTATGACCTTCAGTGATGCTGATGCATTCATTTATGCAGATAAATCAAGCTCATTTAACTGAAACAAACTCATTTATGCAGATAAATCAAGCTCATTTAACTGAAATAAATTCATTTCTGCAGATAAATCAAGCTCATTTAACTGAAATAAATTCATTTATGTAGATAAATCAAGCTCATTTCACTGAAATAAACTCATTTATGTAGATAAATCAAGTTCGTTTAACTGAATTCAAACATAAAAATGGTAACAGAAACGATGAAAAAAAAAAGAAAGGATTTAATTCAACACTTCTAAATTGTAAATTCACATGAACAAAAAGAGAGATGGTGAAAAAAATAGCTTTAAATTCATCTTCCCTTAAATAGTAAACTATCATGATCAGCTTTATTCATGTGAGAAACAACTATTCATGGGAACATATCAAGTTCATTCAACTGAGTTCAAGCATAAAATTGGCAAAAGCGAGACGGTAAAAGAATAGTTTTAAAAATCATCTTCCCCTAAATAGTAAACTATCATGTAAAGCTTTATTCTGTAAGAAACTACTATTCTTGGAAATATACCAAGTTCATCCAACTGAATTCAAACAAAATTGGCAAAAGAAAGACGGTAAAAAGAATGGTTTTAAATTCATCTTCCCTTAAATAGTAAACTATCATGAAAAGCCTTATTCACATAAACTACCAATCACTAAGATATATGAAGTTCATCTAACTTAATTCAAACAAAACTGGCAAAAGAGAGATGGTAAAAATAACAGTTTTAATTTCATCTTCCCTTGAATTGTAAACTATCACGAACAGTATTATTCACATAAGAAACTACCAATCATGGAAATAAATCAAGCTAATTTACCTGATCGAATGAACGTATAGAAATGTCAACAGAGAGACGAAGAACAAAATAGGTTTAAATTCAATCCTCTAAATTCTAAACTATCAAGTAAAACCCTTACTCACATAAAAAAAAAAACTACGTAAGAGAACTACCGTAACGGAACCGTCAACGTGACATTTTCAACTAGAGGGGACTCTATTCTAGGGTCCTCCAAATCTATTTATAAAAGCAACACTTGCCCGAAAAAAAAAACTACAACGATTTGAGGAGGTTGATATAATTGAAGACAAACTCGGCGTGGCGCGCACCGGAGGAGAACATAATTCGAAATTTGGACGGTCGCCAAATAACGTCACCTATCGCTTTGGTGGTGGTTGGGGGTGGGGGGAGGCTGCCCTTCCCCCTGAATCAACGCGGAGATGAGGAATCAGATAAAAAAGGAGAGAGAGAGAGAGAGAGAGAGAGAGAGAGAGAGAGAGAGAGAGAGAGAGAGAGAGAGAGAGAAATAAACTCTTCTAGGCATAATTTATTATTTACCTAGGCTGTCCTTCCTCTAGAAACAACAAGGAGATGAGGAATCAGAGAAAAGAAAAAAAAGAGAGAGAGAGAGAGAGAGAGAGAACTGACTCCTCTTGGCATAATCTATTATTGACCTGGGCTGTCCAACCTCTTAAAACAACACGGAGATCAGAGAGAGAGAGAGAGAGAGAGAGAGAGAGAGAGAGAGAGAGAGAGAGAGAGATATTAGACCCTTTCCTAGCATAATTTATCAGTTACCCAAGACAGTAAACAAAACACGTACATAAAAAAAAACGTATTTTAACCCACTTGAAGGATATACAGTTACTAGACAAGATAAGAGTTAGGAATTCGGAACAGGAAGAAAAAAAAAACTACATAAAGCTTGGAGGCTTATTAACATGTGCCGAAGAAGAGGAAAGAGGAGAGAGGAGGAGGACGACGACGAGGAAAAGAAGAAGAGGAGGAGGAGGAGGAGGAGGAGGAGGAGGAGGAGGAGGAGGAGGAGGAGGAGGAGGAGGAGGGAGAGGAAAAAGATGATGATGAAGAGGAAGAGGAAAAAGAAGATGATGAGGAGGAAAAAGATGATGAGGAGGAAAAAGAAGAGGGTGATGGGGAAAAAAAAGAGGAGGAGGAGAAGGAGGAAGATGAGGAAAAAGAAGAGAAGGAGGACGAGGAGGGAGACGAAGCGGAGGCACAAGAAGAGGCAGAGGAAGAAGAAAAGGAGGAGGACAAAGAAGAAGACAACGAATAAAAAGAACTCCTCCCCAGATGCGCCACCGATTCTGGAAGGTTCCTACGGCAGTGTGGGAGGCAGCCGAGCCGCGTGTTGCCGAGATTATACTACTTGGTTTGAGATGTGACAAGCGCCCTGGCGCCACTTAACGACCTCCTTGTCAGATGACGTCCCGAAACCATCTGTAATTAATATGCGAGAGACGTCGTCGTTGGCTGGTGTGTGAAGGGAGGGGGGATGGCCCAGGGAGGGGGAAGAGGCGGGAAGGGGAGACAGACACACCCCTTACCCCTTTTAAGCAATAGTCATATACCTTCTAATTCCTCCTCCTCCTCAAAGGAATTCAACATCGCAGCCAGACTTTTTTTCCTCTTTTCCTTTTTTTTTGTCTATGGCTTTCACCTCATTCGTACTGTATTGCCTACTAGTCATGACGTCACACGCCTCCTACTGTATAAAAATAAAACGGGTGGGGGTATTTATAATGCCCTCAGGAGTTTCCATGATCCCCCTGGGTGCCTGGTATGATATCAACACTCGGCAGTGTCAAAAAAGTATCTGCGCATGCGTCAACGCCTTTGCGATGATGATGAAATAAAGAAGCCTCCAGTAAAAAAAAAAAAAAAAAAATGGAAAACAGACCTATTCATCAAAATCTTGCTTTCGCTTCAACTTTTCAAAGCTAGCGATCTGTTCTCCTCCTGATGGCGACCAAAGCAGAAACGATGAGGGGGAGGAGGAGACCAACCCAAGAGGAGAGCCATAGACCAACCCAGATATTTTGCAAGCGATGCCAAACTCCACACACACACACACACACACACACACACCTCCGCATCAGCTGCGGGAGTCCGTCCGTGCCACTGCATAGCCGGTGTTTGGCATTGTATGGTTTAGGAAAGATGATGATGATGACGACGAAGTCTCACAGACAGGGCAAGAAAATTGCTTGGCGTACCAGCGGGTGGAGGGATTTTGCTTCGCAGCAACCCTACGAGTTGTAAACATACAGAACCGACAGGAAACTGGGTTGTTAACCTTTGCTTCTGCTTACCTTGGGTAAAATTACCTCTTTTTTTTCCTCAGTGTCCAGGTGTGCTTCTCTTGAAGTATAAACAACGGCCGAGTAGCTGGACATTCGGCTGTTAACCTTTCGGTAGACTTATCTTTCGCTAAGTCTTTTATTTATTTTCTTTTTTTTAAATATTCGATGCGTTCTCTAGACCACCGTTCGTCTCTCTCTCTCTCTCTCTCTCTCTCTCTCTCTCTCGCTCAGGCCTGCTTTCCAAATTATTCAAATTGTTTCGTAGAGTTTTGATTGAACTTTGGTTTTCGTTTTCGAAATTATTCGATGCGTTTTCTAGAGAACGGGTTCATCTCTCTCTCTCTTCATGCCCAAGATCGTCGCGAACTACGGCATTTGGCTGCCTCCCCTCCGTTACGCAACGTGGGCACAGGGAAGGAGAGAGAGAGAGAGAGAGAGAGAGAGAGAGAGAGAGAGAGAGAGAGAGAGTGAAGGGAAGGTAGACCTCAAGTACACCTCAAGTAAAATATATTGCACGACTTCATTAGGTCACTCTTGAAGCTCAAGTGCAAAGAGATATTATACGGTGACATTCAGTTTCATATAGATTGATTAATCAGTGGTCTTTCTGGCGTTGCTCTTGGTCATCAGAGGGAGGTTTTAGAGTTGAATAATCAGTAAGAGGTTTCGAAGTCGTGTGTGTGTATGTGTGTGTATGTGTGTGTGCGTACGCGCGAGCGCTATAGGAACAGATCACCCTAGATAACCTATGGGTTGGTTCCACCGTTTCGTGGAGAGAGAGAGAGAGAGAGAGAGAGAGAGAGAGAGAGAGAGAGAGAGAGAGAGAGAGAGAGAGAGAGATGTCTTATTAGCAATGGTATCATTATACTTGTGAGAGACAGAACACAAAATTATGTAAAAAAAACCCAAAGGTCTAATTAGCTGAAAATGACAATAACGCGAGCGCGCGCACACACACACACACACACACACACACACACAGAAATAACAATACAACTGTCACGAAAAGGCAATACACACTTTATTGGCCAAAGATAACATCTATACCAAGCATTGCTTCATTATTATAATCGCGTTGTTGCCTGTCAAGTGATACCGGGCGTGTCAACATGTCTAAAAATAACCGTTGCTCTCTCTCTCTCTCTCTCTCTCTCTCTCTCTCTCTCTCGACCATGACAACTGCTGGACGTATTTTGATCGCTAAATACACAGTCGCTTCTCGGAAAGCCTCCTCATGTCAGCCAAGAGTTAAGTACGCATGCGTTGTCACGTCCAAAACACATAACAATTATATATATATAATATATATATACACACAGTATATATATATATGTATATATATATATATATATATATATATATATATATATATATATATATATATATATATATATATATATATATATATATATATATATATATATATATATATATATATATATATATATATATATATATATATATGTATGTCTGTGTAACTTTATCAAGCACTGTATTTCCAATATGTAACAATAAATTGATTGATTAGTTGACTGATCGATTGACAGATGAACTGATAGGTTGGTTGATTGATTTACTGACTGATTAATTAACAGATGAACTGACTGGTTGATTGATAGACTGATGAATTAATTGACTGGCTGACGACAGACTGATGAATTGGTTGAATAGTTGATTGACTGAATGATGAATTCATTGATCGAATGACAGACTGATAAACTGAATGGCTGACTGACTGACCGATGAATTGACAAACTGATAGACTGATGAATAGATTGATTGGTTGATTGATTGACTGATGAATTCATTGACTGACTGACAGACTGATGAACCCCATGGGATGACTGATGAATTGACTGACTCGCTGACAGACAGGATGAATTGATTGACTGACTGAGAGACCGATAAACTGATTGACTGATGAATTGATTGCTTGACTGATGAATAAATTAATTCGTCCGTTAGACTGGCTGATGACCTGACCAAGTGATTATGGGCTACTGACTCCGGCCTTTCAGTGGAATGGCAGCTGACGATAACAAAACAGATGGCTTCTGCTGATGTCGCTGAATCGTAGTAGGTTTTGTCTGCTGACGTCAGCACTTGGGAGGTCAGTGGTCGCATTTCGCAGGTCAACTTGGTATAAGAATGACACGCCAGGAGCTGAGGGGCGTTTAAAAGTGGCTGGAATACGGCTGACAGGTATTTCGTGTTGTCAACAACTGGGGTGGTTGTCAATGAATAATAATAATAATAATAATAATACGTGATAAATGAACAATAATGATGACCTATAGTCGTAACAACAATGCACACGATAAATATTAATAACAACGACCTATAGTCATCATAACAAAGCTACCAACGATAACGATAAGCAAAGGTCTAATGATAATGATTACATAGCAACAATACCTGTGATAAATAAAATAACAACGACTTATAACGATAAGGACAGGCCTAATGATAACAACATAACAATACCTCTGATAAATAACGAAAACAACGACTTATAACGATATGGACAGGCCTAATGATAATGATTACGTAGCAACAATTCCTACGATAAATAACAATAACGACGACTTATACCGATAAGGATAAGCCTTGTAATAATGATTATAACCCGCCGGGGTTATCGCAAACGTAATGATAACCTAAAAAACGATTACGATAACAAAGATCTGACGATCACTAATCCTTCCGGAAGTACTGTAGATCAGAGGGCAACAACACCTGACGTAGGCCGCAGCGCCTTCGTCAGGCAGGATGACAAATTGCAAAGTCGGGTAAAATCTAATAAAAGTCTTGCAGAAAACTG
Source organism: Macrobrachium rosenbergii (assembly GCF_040412425.1). NCBI lineage: Eukaryota > Metazoa > Arthropoda > Malacostraca > Decapoda > Palaemonidae > Macrobrachium > Macrobrachium rosenbergii. The sequence continues at coordinate 43,454,990 of NC_089746.1, forward strand.
AATCCACGAATCCCAAGACCAGCCCATGCATTCAACGGTCAGAGAGAGAGAGAGAGAGAGAGAGAGAGAAATGTGACCATTCACAAGTGTTCCATAAGGAGACCGCTTAGTAACACGTTTCAATTCTTGCCTTTCCACAAAAATGAAGCAAATACGAAGACAGAATTGATGACACGGTTCGTAAAAAACAAATAGCAATAGAAATATAAAAAATAGCCTCGCAGGAGGTAAAATAAGAAAAATATATGAAAAAACTGCTTCTCAACGGCACAGCGATAATACAATCTTGCTTCAGACAATGAGAGGCGGGACGCATTTCGAATTTTTTTAGCTTCCATAACGAAATCGACGATAAGATTATGGTCGACTGAGGTCCCCAGAATTCTAAACTTGTCTTATTTTTTATTATTTTACCCCAAAACATCGAGGAGGTCGGTGGCCTTTGTACTACGTCAAAGGGCACATGCTTGCATTGCGAGTGCTTGGTTACATGAAGAGGCAGCCTGCACATTGACTGAATTATATATTTCGTGTCACATCGAAAGAGATCCCCGACGTTAAAATTCTGGAGGTTGACTTATTCACAAATTTGGCATCGCATAAAAATGGTCGCAGACAGCAGCATACAGTACCTATATATATATATATATATATATATATATATATATATATATATATATATATATATATATATATATATATATATACATACATACATACATACATATTATACATTATACATATATATATATATATATATATATATATATATATATATATATATATATATATATATATATATATATAAGTAAAAGCAAGAATAAAAAAATTCATGTTAAAAATATGAACATTCTCGGCTATATTCTATGAAATGTCGGTTTCATCATAAATCTAATTAGGCCTCTGGATATAAATGAAAGGCATTTAATATAAAATTTCTTCAAATAAAATTGACATACGTTTAATGTTTCAAAAATCTCCCGGAGATAACATTCGAATAACCCATGATTTTTTAAAACTTAAAAGTCTCGTTTTTTCAGTAATTTACGCTTGCTGCGGGTTTAATTACAGGAACATTAGACCTTCAAAATTATTGTAAGAGAGTTTTTTGAAACCTCTCAGCACATACTTATAATTTATTTACATAGTGTTTTGGAGGAGTAAATATCTGCATACAATGCGCGAGTTTTGGAAGAAGAGCGAGTTCTCGACTCCAATTACTTCCAGTGGCAACTGAGTTTAATCCGACGTCTTTCATTTACTCCAACAGTCATTAAGCTGATAAGCAGATGGATAAATCACGTATTTTTTTTACTTGTTTCCTTTGTATAATCGGGTGGTATTTTTCATAAGTTTCGAGTAAAAGGGTAAAATGGATGCGGTCAATTAAAAAAAGGTAAAATGTCTACAAGACATCTCAAACAAAAAACTCCCATGAACGCAGCCGTAAATTGTAAAAGGACGACGTGAAATCAGTTAAAAATTGTATATTGTTCTCAAAATATGTCCATAATTGTTGAAGTTTACAAAACTGCAGCTAGAAAAAAATTTGAATGACGCCATGAATGCTACGTCCATTTACATGTAAAAAGAAAAGAGGAACGTCATCTGCTATCATTTTACCTCCGTTTTCCACGAAACTTTGAATATCTGACATATTCAGCGCGACCGTCCATATTTTTTTTTTTATTTCTTGGTAAAGAAAAGGTCTCTCCAGAAACGGCCTCACGAGTGGAAAGATGGGGACGGAAATATAGTGAATTCAACCTATTCCTCCTGTCGAGTTGGCAATAGGTAGGTCGTGAGAAACATTTCGTAAAAGGAATTATAAGACTACTTCTTAATCTTATATACGAAAGGAAATGACAATTTTTTATTTCTTTTCTTTCATTCGCATATTTCAAACACAATCCCTGCCCTGCCGCCCCCAAAAAAAAAAAAAAACTAAAAACTATCACCCTGACCAACTCACTCACTCGGAGGGACTTCCAATAAACATTATCGAAATCATTTATGGAGAAATTCGGGGCCATACTTTTATTTCACCAGCCTTCATTACCCGTCACGTCGCTGGGCAAACAATCATTCACAACACCCGAATCTATATACCATATCGGTATACAGCCTTTTGCTACTTTGCAATGAAGTGTAGAGAGAGAGAGAGAGAGAGAGAGAGAGAGAGAGAGAGAGAGAGAGAGAGAGGGGGTTATTTCTCTCGGGTTTTAAGCCTCCAAGGTCGAGCGCTGGGTGATCCTTAGACGGCGCCAACCCCCTTTCACCCACACTTCCTCTTGCCAGACAATTATTAACGTTTCATCACGGCGACTAATTGCATAAATCAGAGAGAAAACAGGAGAAAAAGATTACAAAGAAACGAAGAATTTCCCGTAAAGCTCTTGGCGGGCTACTACACGGGAAGATGCCATGACGTCAGCCCATGTAACAACCGACTGAGAGAGGAGCGCATGGGAATCCCTTCACAAAGTACTCAATATGCATCAATTAATGACCAAATGTTGTGTTACTCACCCAGGAAGGTGGTGCAGATGAACTCTGAAATCTGGTTGCCAGATTTGCTGGATTCGGAGAAGTGACTCAGCTCTTTGTTCAGCATCCTTTTAAACTGCAAAAGAAGAGAGAAAAGACTCACGTTAATTATGAGAGAACAGACTCATCGTTGATTATCATTGCATTGTCGCAAGGAATGCTTATCCATACACGATACAGGTTAAGTGATTTGTTCCAATCGTAACCTAGACTTACAACCAACTTTTACAATCAATCTGACCTTAAAACTGGTTTTCCAATCTTGATCTAGGCTTACAACTGGTTTTCCCATCTGAATATAGACTTACAACAGGTTTTCCAGTTTTAATCTAGACACACCTGGGTTTCCAATCTTAATCTAGACTTTTAACTGATTTTCCAATACTAATCTAGACTGCTGATTTTCCAATCTCAATCTAGATTTACCACTGGTTTTCCAGTCTTAATCTAGGCTTACAACTGTTTTACAATCTTATAACTGTTGTCCAAAACTTACAACTGGTTTTGCTATGCGGGCTTAGTTCTCGCGGATAAGAAATTATACTGCAACAGTGTGTTTACTTATCAAATGAATCACATTTTGTATGGCGAACTGCGTACATTTTAAACGACAAATAATCTCTGGCTAAAGTGCTACCGATAATCTTATCTGTATCACGTTCTCGCTCGAAAAGGCGAGACGGTTAAATCTCATGAGGTTATTTGGAAAATCCTATCGTATTTCAAATTATCTATATTGCATCGAAAAACTTTAATTTCTCGGAATAACAAGGCATTCAGTAGATTTATGGCGCTCATACAATTTCTTGTCATTAAACAGAAAAAATGTCACTTTTTATGGGAAATACCCACTCGTGAGTAAGAATATCTAGATATGAATTTTAATATGAGGTGAAATACCAAGGTATTCTTCTAAATTCTTTTCCTAGAGTGGAGTAAGACATTTTGAACAAAAAACTAAACCACAAGTGAAAACTCTCTTGCAACAAGTGTTGCAGAGTTCTGTAATACTGTATTCCGCTGTGTTGCAATGTTAGCTTCGGATTTCATTAAGTTTATCATTTCTTTGGGTAATTCATAATCAAACATCAATGAAACTAAAATATATACATACACACGCTCGTGTATATATATATATATATTATATACTATATTGTATTTTCATATATCTGTATATTATAAATATATATATATATATATATATATATATATATATATATATATATATATATATATATATATATATATATATATATATATATGTATATATATATATATATATATATATATATATATATATAATGACAAAAACCCTAACTTCCCTCAACCAACTGTCAGAATTCATATGCGTAATTCTTTCTCAAGACCCAACCCCTCCACGAACGTCAATGACGGCAGCCATACCTGAACAACAGCCGAGTACATGAAGACAGCAGCTTCGAATAATAATCCCAAGAGCGCGAGGGGCACGAACGAGCAGAACATGTACACGAAACTCAACCGTTCTTCCTCCATGATGAACAAAAAGAGACTGTTCCTCAACCTTAAACGCTTGCCAGTTTTTATGCTGCCCACAGGGCTATTTCTCCTTCTTTGACGGAGAGCTTGCTGTTCTCGGGAACCGGAAGGATTTCCGGGAGGAGTGAGCTCCGCTCCCGCTGCGGCAAAAGAAGAATGCGAAGAAGAAGAAGACAACAGAGGCAGAGGCGGCTCTATACTTAATCGGGAGTGATGAAACAGACTCCCAATATCGCGTTGGCAACGAAGGACGTGGCCGGGCCTTTGTTGTTGCGGTGTTGGGTGCTCTTTCGGCTGCTGCTGCAGTTCCTCGAAAGGGCTGGGCCTAGCAGCTTGCAGGCTTTGTTGACGCCAGAGCTTCCCGGTAGCTTTGGCCAAGGCGGCTAAACAGAGTTTTCTCCGGACCGCTAAGTAGGTGCTGATGCTAACTAAGAGTCTGACTAACTGCTGAGCGGACGCCCATCCGGGCCACCAGAAGCCTCCTGAAAACCACACCCTCCAAGGTCTCCTGTGAGAGGTCGCGCGAGGGGCAGCGCCCCCTGTAGTCATGTGCAGTTAATCTCGCGGAACAGACTCATTACAAAACTTTCCTGAATATCTGGGACGCTTAAGGCCACCTTTAATGCATTGTTGTCATCAGCTGTGACCTCAGGTTGATTGGGTTGGTCATTAGTGTCCTTCAATTGGCAGTGTGACAGGTTCCTCCGCTTTTGGGCACCGTAGATATTTCACGGACTGATATACCCAACACAGACAGTTGCATACTTAACTTCACAAGGCATGCAAAACGGCAATTAAAACAACGGGGCTAAAGGGACGAGTTCCTTTCCTTGAGCTGATTTTCTAAAGTTCACACTATATATCCGTGTCAAGCAATCTGTTTAGGACTTGGCTTAGTCACAATAATAAATCATGCTCCTCTTGGCACTAAGATTTTGGCACTAGTTCAGGGACAGCCGTAGATACTAATCTTACTCCGAAGTGTAAAAATCATCAATCTTTGCTTGAATTCTGTAAAATCACGTCAATCCCTGCTTGAATCCTTCTGTCTAACGAGGTCATACGGGGATTGCTGGAACCGCGCGTCACTTTCGGAGAGACGGTTCGACTCAACCGAATACGCCGTTACGTCACTCACACACGTACGTCCGTCAACTCGACAGGAAACGAATCGCATGCAACACTTTCTTAGTCTCTGGTCACTTTCATAACAATTTCACTTTTCCTGATGTCACACGAACACAAAACATCACCGTTGCAAAGGTACTAGACAAGTTAAATAGTTCCACAACGAACTCGATCAGTAAACGCCTTGCTCTAAAGACTGAGCGAAGAAGAAGAAGAAGAAGAAGAATAAGAGGGTAGGCGACTGATCACACGAACACCTTGCCAGTGAGTGAACACCCTCCACTGGTCGAGAGAAGCGTGTGCCCCCAGCCGCGGTAGTGGGAGATATTCGACAGCGTGAGTGCGTACGTCTGTTTCGTCATGAGGCACGGGGCACAGTATCTCTCTCTCTTTCTCTCTCTCTCTCTTTGTGCCTCTCGCGTGTGATCCCTCAGAGAGAAGAAAAAAAAGGCAACGAATTCTACGGCTCAAACTACCCACAAGTCACATCGACGAGGGCATCTTTTCCAAGAACTTGTAAACAAAACCTGAACAGACCGGCGATTTAAACAATGACATTCGCGCAGTATTTCCTCAGGAAGAGATACAAGATAAAGAGAAAACAAAACCTGACGTCCTCGGAAATATTATGAAGACGACAATTTCCTTCAAACCAAAGCGAAGGGGGGCATAAAAAACCTTGGACGAAAACATTAGGCTGTTCTTCAGGAGCCAAAAGCAACACTGCTCTAGACCGATGTCAGTGTTCGTGTTTAATGGGGTCGAATGAAATGTTTTTTTTTTTCTGACGATGCTGAATCTATAGGCCTATTAATAACCAGGATGATTATTAGTTATGTGATCAAGATTTGAACTTTCTTAACACTGATTCAATACGTCTCATATGCTTCTAATGAATGCAAACACACACACACACACACACACACACACACACACACACACACACACATATATATATATATATATATATATATATATATAATATAATATGAATCCTACAATTTATTAAATGAGTTTGCACATCGACCTGGCATCACAGTGAAAGCGCTCAAAAACCAAAGAGGAATATTTATTAACAAGCACTTGTCGCCAACGTCACTGGACAGCAGAAATTTTGGAAAATATACCTGCACAAAAAAAAAAAAAAAAGGTTAGACAGACATCTGTCATAAAAAACTGTCCAAGAACAACGGTTTAAAAACTTGTCCAAGAGCACCTGTTGGAAAAATTGTCTGAAAACATGTTAAGAAATCCGTCAATAAAACACATTCTTGAAAAAACCTGTCCAAAACCACCTGTCAAAAAAACTGACCGAAAACACCTGTTAAAAACCCATCTGGGAACACCAGTTAAAAATCTCCCACAGAACACCTGTTAAAAACAAATCCGGAAACACCAGTTATAAACCTCCCAAAGAACACCTGTTAAAAACTAGTCCAGAAACACCGGTTAAAAACCTGGTCAGAAACACCTGTTAAAGTTCTCAAAGCGTGACACAATCCTGTCGACTTAAGCAGGTTTTCATGACTTATTTTCTGTCCCTCTTTCAAAAGATCCGATGAAATGAACTGATCCACAGGCCATCTATTTTGTGACTCCAGTTGGGCAGCAGGTGAATCGAAAAAGCGCGCTTGCGCAATGCATACACAAGAAAAGAAGAGCTATGCAGTCTCGTGTGAATTGTTTTTATTGTTTCACAGATCAAAAGGAGGAAGTGAATATAATTGTGTATATAAAACAAATCGCTAAATAAAAATTACCTTCGTGACCATTCTGGTGAAAATCGAGGTCGAAATCGATGATTTAATACTTTAAATAATATCCATCTTCTAACGAAAACCGAGGATTTTATGCTTAGATAATAACCACTCTCACATAGCCAATGCCCAAATACCCAATGAACTCGAATCTGAAACGTGAGAGCGCAATTTCTCTCTTTAAAACGGACTTGCAAGAACAAGGTGGGGGAAAAATCTTACATACAGGAAGACACCCACGCCAACCGACGCACACACAATCATACCTCATCAATACGCCCACGTTCCAAGCACCCACACGCCCTTTTGGCTTATTCAATTCATGTGACATACCCGTATATGCCCAGGGAAGGGTGGAGTCATAAACGATGCAATTTCAAGAAAAACGCGGCGTCGACGATCGTATTTTAAGCGAGTTTCATTGGATCGTGGGCATTAATCAGCGACAGATTCTCTAAAGCACATGCCTGTCAGCCTACGAGACTATTACCCCTGGGCGCATAGGCATATGCGAGACTATGAGACTATTACCTATGGGGACATAGGCCTATGTGAGACTACGAGACTATTACCTATGGGGGCCCAGGCCTAAGTGAGACTGTGGTACTATTACCTATGGGCGACGGGATTTTATTCTTCATTTCCGATGGCTAAAGAGATGACTGACGCGTGAATAAAGATAGCGAAGTGAAATTTGATAAAGAATAAGGAAGAATTTGAAAAAATTGTTTCAACAGCATCTTGTTGAATTGAATGAAGACGAACAGAAATGCAACGAAAAGTGACATTTCAGGCGATCCCGCTATTTTCTCAGTTTACCGAGTATCACAAGAAGAAGAAGAAGAAGAAGAAGAAGAAGAAGAAGAAGAAGAAGAAGAAGTTACGCGACCTCACCCTCTCCATCCTGTTACCGGATATGGATGAGGATTGAACAGTACCGTATCCAGGACGACTTAGCCTCAGTGAAACGAAAACCCGGGCGACTTGACCTCAGTGCACTTAAAAAACAACGAGGACGACTTATCCTCAGTGAATAAACGATCAGGACGACTTGACCTCGGTGGAATAAAAGCAGAAATAAAAACAAGAACGACTTAACATCAGTTAAATAAAACCAGAAATAAAAACCAGGACCCTCCGTGCAACAGAACCATGACGACGTAACCTCAGTGGAATAAAAACTAGAATGACTTAACCTCAATGAAATAAAACAAGGGCGACTTAACGCCAGTGAAATAGAATCCCACACGAAATACCACCTATTAAAAAAAATGAGGAAAAAGAAGAGTAAGGTGGTAGTGTGGGTGTCTTACTATGCCCATTTACGGCGTAAAATGAAACGGGGCTCTGAGAGCGAAGACACATGTTCTTCCAAGTATTGAAATCATTGCAATCGTCAGGAGCAACATTCCCGTCAGAGCGCAGTGACGTAATACCAAAGTACACCCCTTCTCCACCCAACCCTAAATCCCTAGGGGTGAAGAGGGGTGGAAGAAGACGGTAGGAGGAGTAAAAAGCAAGCATTTATGAGAAAAGACTAGACGCATATCCAGATGGTATTCAATGTTTTCATTCACAGGGTCTCCGTTGCTAAAAGATTCTTGGAAAACGCACCCCCACCCCACCCAGCTCCGCCCTCTTTAAAAGTTTAATATTGGAGGAATAAAACCACAAGGCAACACTCGAAGAGGGAGGAACGAGAAGGCTATTGCTTTTATAATCCCACAGAACAGGCCAGACACAGGGATCCGTGACGTCATGTGACGTCAGCGTTGTTCTCTGATGACTCAGTCCCCCGCAGCAAGCAATTTCTCTCTCTCTCTCTCTCTCTCTCTCTCTCTCTCTCTCTCTCTCTCTCTCTCTCGTTTTAAAGAACTGCAGAATTTACAGAATTAAATGTGAGTCACATGTGATTTAACTGTCACCGGCGGCGACATATAAATAATGTTCATTATACGCATTTATTAAGAGATAAACTGTTTTGATAAAAATAATGACCCAAAAATGTATAATTGAAAGCTGAATGTAAATAGATTGTACAAAAAGTGCACACACAGTCAACATACATACAGTACATACATACATACATACAAAGAAAGTGAAGCATTCTGCCCGAAGAGAGCTCTCACACGATTTCACAGACATCAGTGTTTGCATGTGATAATCCAGAAATTATGGAAGACTGGGACAGGAGTGAGAGAGAGGGAGAGAGCGAGTTGGAAGGTAACAACACTACCAGTAATACCTCTCTCTCTTCCCACTACTTACGTCAAGAAACTATGGATGACTAGATCACGGAAAGGCAAGGTTCATGGGATGAGAGAGAGAGAGAGAGAGAGAGAGAGAGAGAGAGAGAGTTGGAAAATATCAACACTATCAGTGACCCCTTTCTCCTTCCTCCTCTGTGTGTGTGTGTGTGTGTGTGTGTGTGCTGTAGCTAAATGTCCAGAGAGACAGGGCATTCCAACTCATACTTATCCACTGGAATCTCCAGCCACAAGGTAAGTCTGAGACGAAAGACCTTAAAAGGTTGTTCTAGGGTAAGATAATATCCCCTTGAGGGACGACGGCCAGGCGTAATGAACGCACTGCGACAGTCTGGGGCATAGGTTGTCGTCCGGGATTGATAATTGTCATTTTCGGAATGGTCTGTCTGTTTGTCTTTCTCTCTCTACGTCGTTGGATGGGAGATATATATAAAGAAGTAGAGAGAAGAATATACACCCTTGCTTAGCATACTCTTATCGAAAGTACGGAGAAACTAAGATAGAGAAACCGCCAATTACAACAAAAATTACTATATTACGAATCAATAATCAATCGCTCAGTCACTCTATCAAATGAAAAATGTGTTTATTTTCATGAAGAAAAATAAAATGACAAAAAAAAAAAAAAAAAAAAAAAAAAGTTTTCTTTCGAAAGACTTGGCAAGAAGCACACGCGAAAACTTTCGCCTAATAGGCACCCGTCTTCCCAACTGACGACGCACCTGCACTTGCATCTGTTCTTTGTTAATTAAAGTCCATTCGACGTTTCGATGAGTAAATGACTATGTCAATCACTTCAAAGAACCCGACATGACCCATAAAATTAATTTTTGTATTCATTCAAGGTCATGAGAAAACCAAGAAGGCAACTGACATTTCACACTTCTAAGATTCGCGAACTGCCGAACGGGAACCGGAGCGTCAGATTACCTACTTGAACGCAACTTCTTTTTAACGAACGCAACTTGAAGTGGATCTGGGGAGAGCCAGATTCAACGGGTTCAATCTTAATAAAAGTGCCTCTTTCCGGATTATCTTTGATAAAATACCCCATGGAAACAGACTGACGGACACACACGGACTCAAGCTTCTTTCTTGAAACTACTTCTACCACTCGGCTAAAGGGGGAGGAGGAGGAGGAGGAGGAGGAGGAGGAGGAGGAGGAGGAGGAGGAGGAGGAGGAGAACCTTCTGAACCCCTCTCTCTCTTTCTTCTCTCTCTCTCTCTCTCTCTCTCTCTCTCTCTCTCTCTCTCTCTCTCTCTCACACACACATAAAGCATTATCATAGATTTCTCTATGACCAACAAAACCCCTCCTGATAATTAAAAAATTAAAACTTTGGGAGAGAGAGAGAGAGAGAGAGAGAGAGAGAGAGAGAGAGAGAGAGAGAGAGAGAGAGAGATTTACCAAAGACCATTAGTATTCATCAATGAACATTATATTCACTATACGTAGCACAACTTACAAGAAATTACATGAGTCATAACGTGCCCACCACGTGCTCAGCTATAGCGTCAAACTCCATGTAATACAACTTGAGACTGTATCTCATAAAATCCTCATATGTCACTGTGCCAAACATGAGCCTACATACAAGGTATATTAATTAGAAGATTCTCTGTATGTGAATGAATGTACGTTACTTAGTAGTTAAGCAAGAAAACCCAACCTTTCATAAACTACACTGCTAACACTGGTCTGTCCATGACAGCCAGGCAGTGACACAATTATGACTAAAGCAATAATAATAATAATAATAATAATAATAATAATAATAATAATAATAATAATAATAATAATAATAGCAGAATGAGTCTCGAAATGGAGGAAAAAATTCAGTTTAAATATATTTGTATCCATACATAACTGTGGATTTGTTTCTCCAATAATAATAATAATAATAATAATAATAATAATAATAATAATAATAATAATGTACATATAGGGCTAGATGCCTACACCAGTTAGAACTAACACGCCAAGTTTGTAAAGCAGATGTGATTAATTCTACGTCAGCAAAGATCGAGTAGGCCTAGACCTACATAAAAATTTACAGGTAGGCCTGTCGTGTGCCGGACTTAATATGGACCACAACTTCAATAGGCATCTCGGAAACAGAAAGAAAAGAAGAAGAAGAAGAAGAAGAAGAAGAAGAAGAAGAAGAAGAAGAAGAAGAAGAAGAAGAAGAAGAAGGGTAAGCAGGATGATGTTGGAGAATAAAGAAAAACAAGGGACTGCCAAGTTCTTCTGAATTGACGTGTATAATATATATATATATATATATATATATATATATATATATATATATATATATATATATATATATATATATATATATATATATATAATTTATATATGTGTGTTTATGTATGTATGTGTGTGTAAGTGTGTACGTGTGTGTAATACTCAAATACTATATTACGAACTGTTTGTCAACATTACACAAAACACACTGGTCAGCCTCCCCTATACATATATTCTCTCACGACCTCAGAAAATACTTCAACCCTAAGACTACAGATTACAGGAACCTATCAATCAATCAATCTTGAAACCGGGCGACCTGCTGACGTAAGGATGACTGACTTGAAATGATGACCCCTTCTAGGACTTAGACCTAACTGCCAAAGATCACTCTTGCATAGGCCTAAGTGAGTGATGCTCTAGGTGATTCTTCAACCGAGGTTTGAGTTTCGTCTTTTTATTGAATTCTTATTGAGAAGTCAGTTCTTTGTTATTATTATTATTATTATTATTATTATCATCATCAAAGGGGAATAACTCTTTCTTTCTTTTATTGGCTATTATTATTATCTTAAAGGGAATAACTCTTTCAAATTTCATTTTATTGGAATATATTCTAAATTAGACTCGAGTATCTTAATATTGAGTATATATATCAGTAATAAGGCGTTATCAGTTCAAATAAAATAGCGTCATTATGTGATGTATATATATATATACATCTAAATATATTCTAAGAGAGAATATTATATATATATATATATATATATATATATATATATATATATATATATATATATATATATATATATATATATATATATATATATATATAATGTATATGTGTATGAACAAATATGCAACTGAATAAGAAAAGAGAGAAAATGACAAAAATAAAACAGAAACAATGAACATATAAAAAATGACTTCCGGAAAGAATAGAACGTGTTCTGGAGGAGGAGAAAATGATTCTCTCTCTCTCTCTCTCTCTCTCTCTCTCTCTCTCTCTCTCTCTCTCTCTCTCTCTCTCTCTCTCTTTATCAATGAGTGGCTTATTTTCCTTGCGCATACTAACTGTTCGTAATTTGTGCAGGTTGGTTAAAGTATAATTTAGAGTAAGTCATGCACAAGGGTTAAATAAGGCAAAATCAATAATAATAATAATAATAATAATAATAATAATAATAATAATAATAATAAATATATAAGGCTTATCGGAAATAAATGAATATTATCATTATTGTTATGATTTTTAAAACCATCCTTATTATTATAATCATAATTATAATTATTATTTTTACTACTACTGTTATTATTATTATTATTATTATTATTATTATTATTATTATTACAATAATAATAATAATAATAATAATAATAATTTATATTAATTACTATTTTTATTAAAATGACAATAATAATAATAATTACAATCATATTTATTACAATTATTATTATTATTATTATTTAACAACAAACTGACTGAAATCATCCCACAAGAAGCGACAGGTAGCGAAACAAAAATGTGTCTACTTTTTTCTCACCCTTTCGTTCTAAAAATATTGAGCCCCTCCCAGATATATATCTTCTCAGCCGCCTCAAAACTATTTCCTAAATATGTTGGAGGGCGGAGTTGCGACACCCACCCCACCGCCCTCCCTAAGCCTCTCACCACCACGCGGCAAATATCACAAGAAAAGCGACGCCAGAAATGGTCGCAAAAGATATGGGTCGCAAAAATGGATCGCTAACTCACCTGACAAATATGTGGTCGCTTGGGAACCCATGCCAGAATTCATATCAAATCGCGGAGAGAGAGAGAGAGAGAGAGAGAGAGAGAGAGAGAGAGAGAGAGAGAGAGAGAGAGAGAGAGAGAGAATGCTTATGTATATAACTGATATGACGAACACACACACAGAGAGAGAGAGAGAGAGAGAGAGAGAGAGAGAGAGAGAGAGAGAGAGAGAGAGAGAGAATCCGAAAAATAGAACGAAAATGCTTATGTATAAGACTGATATGACGAACATACACACACACATACACAAACACAGAGAGAGAGAGAGAGAGAGAGAGAGAGAGAGAGAGAGAGAGAGAGAGAGAGAGAGAGAGAGAACGAAAATGCTTATGTATATGACTGATATGACGAACACACACACACACACACACAGAGAGAGAGAGAGAGAGAGAGAGAGAGAGAGAGAGAGAGAGAGAGAGAGAGAGAATGCTTATATATATGACTGATATGACGAACACACACACACACACACAGAACAAAAATGCTTATATATATGACTGATATGGCGAACAGAGAGAGAGAGAGAGAGAGAGAGAGAGAGAGAGAGAGAGAGAGAGAGAGAGAGAGAGAGAGAGAGAATTACAAGCTTGAATGAATAAACTTATTTTTTCTTTGATAATAGCAGAGCACCGTGTAAGATGTAGGACGGATATTAAAATCGAGAGAGAGAGAGAGAGAGAGAATAGATCTGAACTGTCGAAAAACAGGAAGAAAATTCTTTTGTTTACGACTGCTATGACGGACAGAGAGAGAGAGAGAGAGAGAGAGAGAGAGAGAGAGAGAGAGAGAGAGAGAGAGAGAGAGAGAGAGCATCCTTCAGTCGACTGAGATCCTCCAGGCAACCTCAGTCAAGAGAGGATGAAAATCCTACGGCAAAAGGGAAGAAGAGCGTATCCTGGCTATGTTTATATGGTGTTTCCGAAGACCTTATCCCCATAGAAGTCAAAATAGAATTCATATCATATAACTTATATCATTATACCTGACGGCGATAATGAGTCATAATGAATCATAATGAGTCGAGATGCTCGGTCGATCATTCTTAGGAGTTCCTTCCTCTCTTCTGTGTTCCCCACATTATTTATAATAAGAAGAAAAGTCCATAGTTTTTTTTTCTTGCCCGTCTTGGTCTCACCGCCAAAGATATCAACACCAAAACTATAGCTTGGATGTATCTTATTCAACATTTGTTATGGCAGTAATTTCTCTTGACAGCTCTAATCTTTTAGTGACATTCAACATCCACATGTGATTGTTCTTAAAGGGAGAATTCCTTCTAACTACCCATCTGTCTATCTAACTACCTATTTATCTATTTATCTAATACACGCTTAGTCATACAAGATCACACGACCATACAATCACGCGCCTAATTATGCGTACCCACATACAACTCAGCATATGCAAATTAAGCTACAAGGTCACGAATAAACATATTTTCAGAATATACATTTTCTCTCTCTCTCTCTCTCTCTCTCACCAAAGAAGAGCGACGAAATGTCGCATTCCACACTTGCAGCACCAAGTTAGCCTCCTCGCCTCTATTAATAGATTCCACCGCCCGCAGTGCAATGGGCGTCTTATGACGGGACGGGACAGGTGTGCCGCCCTCAGGTGCTTATTTAGACGGCTAGTTTTTCCCTTAATGACCGGCATTCCTACTGAACGGAAATGTGAGGGGAGACTGAAGGGAGGGGGAGGCAGAGAAGGGAGGGGGAGACAGAGTGGGGGGAAAGACTGGGGGAGAGGGGAAACAGAGGGAAAGGAGAGACAGAGGGAAAAGGGAGATGCAGATATAGGAGAGACAGAGTGGGAGGGGTAGACAAAGGATAAGGGGAAAAAACAGTGGAAGGGGAGACAGGGAGGGGAGACAAAGGACAAGGGGAGACACAGTGGTAGGGTAGACAGGGGGGCGGAGGTAGACAAAGGACAAGGGGAAACAGTGGGAGGAGAGACAGGGGACAAAGGACAAGGGGAAACAGGGAGAGACAAAGGACAAGGGGAAACAGTGGGAGGAGAGACAGGGGGGACAAAGGACAAGGGGAAACAGGGAGAGACAAAGGACAAGGGGAGACAGAGTGGGAGGGCAGACAGGGAGAGGGGGGGGAGACAAAGGGAAAGGAGAGACAGAGGGATATGTAGGAAAGAAATTGAAAAGGCGGTCTAGTGAGTGAGAGTGAGAGGAACAGAGGGTGAGGGGAGACACAGGGGGAGGGGAGAAAGGGAAAGGGAGACAGAGGGGAGGGCGAGACACAGGGGAAGGGGAGATTAGTGGGAAAGAGAGACAAAGGGAAAGGAGAGACAAAGGGAAAGGAGAGACAGACGGCATATAGGGAAAAATTAAACTGAAACGGTGGTCATGAGGGTGAGAATAAACGTGGGAGTGAGAGTGAGCGTGAGAATAAGAGTGAGAGTGAGAGTGAGAGGACAGGGAAAGAATGATCCGAAGAATGAAGAAGAAGAGGAAATCTAGGCAAAGAGGTCAGGAATGAGGAAGGAAGACAAAGAAATAAAAAGCAGGAAGCAGACGGAAGGATGAGGTAAAAAGAATGAGGAAGAGATAAAAAGCCAAAAAGAGAGGTGGGGGCGGGGGGTGCATGTATCCGTTTCCGTTCTCGAGTGACTTGTACATCATAATCACCTTTTTTCTTATTTTTTATTAACCAATTTTTTTTGCTCATCAGTGTCGCCACATAAATCACCCAAACAAGAGGCGGTTAGGATTAACATTTGGATTAACAATTTAACTTCGCCTATTCCTGTTTTAACATTTGGATTAACATTTTAACTTTTCCTGTTCCTGATTAATATTTGGACTGACATTTTACCTTTTCCTATTCCTGACTAAGATTAGGCTTAAAATTTTCACTTATCCTATTCCTGATTAACATTTTAACTTTTCCTATTCCTGATTAACATTAGGATAAACGTTTTCACTTATCCTATTCCTGATTAATATTTTAACTTTTCCTATTCCTGATTAACATTTGGATTAACATTTTAACTTCTCCTATCCCTGATTAACAACTGGATTAACATTTTCACTTTTCCTATTCCTGATTAACATTTGGATGAACATTTTCCCTTTTCCAATTCATGATTAACATTTCGATTAACATTTTCACTTTTCCTATTCCTGATTAACATTTGGATTAACATTTTCCATTTTCCCATTCCTGATTAATATTTAGATTAACATTTTCACTTTTCCCATTCCTGATTAACATTTGGATTAACATTTTCACTTTTCCTATTCCTGTTTAACATCTGGATTAACATTTTCACTTTTCATATTCCTGATTAACATTTGGATTAACATTTTAACTTCTCCTATCCCTGATTAACATTTGGATGAACATATTTCCTTTTCCCATTCCTGATTAACATTTGGATGAACATTTTCCCTTTTCCCATTCCTGATTAACATTTGGATTAACATTTTCCATTTTCCCATTCCTGATTAGTATTTGGATTAAAATTTTCACTTTTCCCATACCCGATTAACATTTGGATTAACATTTTCACTTTGCCTATTCCTGATTAACATTTGGATTGACATTTTCACTTTTCCTATTCCTGATTAACATTTGGATTAACATTTTAACTTTTCCTATTCCTGATTAACATCTGGATGAACACTCTCATTTTTCTTATTCCTGATTAACATTAGGATTAACATTTTAACTTTTTCACCATTCCTGTGTTAATTTGGGAGACCTCAAAGAGGAAGAAATTTTTGGTTCGCACCTCTTCAAACGATGACGCATTCGGACGAGGGGACAAAAAAAATGAGACTATGACGCAAATCCAATTACTGTATGAAGCCTTTACAACATAATCATTAAGAATTCCACGTAACGGCGAGATCAAAAGCTACAAACACACAAACACAAACACACATAACAACAACACAAGAGAGGGTTACGCCTTGGACCTTTTGCGTAATATCCGGCCGATAAAAAGCACGCCACCACATAAACAAACACAAATCAAAGCGTTAAGAACTGCTTTATGGTAAGTGGTTCCCTCCACTGAAGAAGGAAAAGATGAAGAAGAAGAAGAAGTCCTTCTAGTGGGGAGGTCTTTTCCCCATTGTCTTTTGAGAGCAGCCACTTGTAGATAGTCTGATCGACGCTCCTAAAGACCCCACTAAACAGAGAGAGAGAGAGAGAGAGAGAGAGAGAGAGAGAGAGAGAGAGAGAGAGAGAGAGAGAGAGTTCCTGAAACCCTCTAAAAACAAGAACCAAGGAATCTTTCCTGCATTCCACAAAATAAAAAGGAACCCAGGAATCTTTCCTGCAACCCGCAAAATAAAAAGGAACCAAGGAACCTCCCTTTTCAGCGACGCAATACTGTAGGGAACCCTAAGTTGCTGAAATTCCCCCCACAGAGAGAGAGAGAGAGAGAGAGAGAGAGTTCCTGCAACCCTCAAAACAAAAATATGACCTATGGAATCTTTCCTCTTCAACGACGCAATGGTTACGGGAACTCGAGTTTCTGACGTCGCAGGACTGACGCCACTGGACTGCAGAAGAAAGAACTTCTAGGAACGCAGAAGCTAGCGCCCTCTGTTGTCCACAGACCCTTCATCAGGAGGGGAACAGTTGCCTAACATCTACTGCCATCAGTTACACCGAAGTTCCTCAAAGAACGACGATCGTTGGAGATGAGGTACGAGGTTCCCAAAGTGTTTCTAAGAATACGAGAGATTTCCCGTTGTGTGATACCTTCCCTTTTATTGGGATAATTATAACCCACTTATTCCCCATTACCAGAATTTAGGATGAAGTTATTTTTGGACGAGAGGGAGAAAAAATAGAGTTGTCGTCAACTGGAGGGAATGGATTAGAGTCATATTCAGAGATATATATATTGGATGATCTTGGTGACATAAATCAGTCCGGAATTAGGTCGAAGGTCAACAACGCATGGGAATGTTAGTTTCTGAAATCGAAGTCGTCTGACTCTTGGGAAATCTGGTTTACTAAATATAAAATACCGTTGATATTTAAGCAGAGAAAGGTAAGACAAGATGAAAATAATGCCATGTAGACAATGGTAATAGAATAACCTGTCACTGCCTTTGAATGCATAACTGACACTGCCGATGTTAATAATCATAATAATGAAAATAATTTGAAGATAAAGTACCTCGATTCCTATCACGGAAAATGACCAAAAACGGAGGAACTATTACTGTAAACACTGAGTTTAGCCAAAACAAACATCATACACAAACATCAACATGATTAAACTAAGTACTGTGAAATCATGCAGTAAGCCACGGTAAATAGCGAGTGAAAGTGCGACTTGAGAATGAATAACAGCGGGTAAAAAAGCGCAAACAGTCGGGATTAGTCATGCAATCGATTACCCAAGAATGCCATGTGGCGCTGTTTACGAGCATTTCAGTGAGTTCTCCTTACTCGTTCCGACACTAAACTGTAACCAGATCGATAAAGACTTAAGGCAAAACGACTTCCTTGTTGTAATCTTCTTACACAGTAATAATAATAATAATAATAATAATAATAATAATAATAATAATAATAATAATAATAATAATGGTTGAACTTCAGACGATATGGCAGGGATGGCCCTGATTTTGCAGTCGACTGAAAGAAATGATGCAGTTCGGATAACAATGATTATAATAACGATAGCGTGCTTCTCTCTCTCTCTTTAAATCTTCAGCCGAAAACCCTTATGGACAGAGTCAACAGACTATAACTACCCAAGAGGGTCCCAAAGGGAAATCAGCCTGCAGAGATAGACAGGTTAAGGAATAAGGTGATAAATAAATATAAGGAAATAGAAAATAGAAGAATACAGCTATGAAAGAACAGTCATCTTATCAAACCCGTTAAGAAGTTTGCAAAATCTCAAGCAAAGATGATTTATTTATTATTTCTATCAAGAACAAACAAGGTTCAACCACTCTTCCCTGGGGAACTCCACACCATACCTTTTCCCAAACGCAAACTTCCTCTTCATATCTAATGGTATTCCCTGATGAGTAATAGGACACCTTGCGCGCCGAGGGCCAGCAACAGCAGGGTTGAAGGGCGTGGGGCAGCGCCGACCACAGCCCCAACAGGAGCGCCTTTGTGTACTCCATGACCGTCTTCTCGGACGCCACCACGTGTATCTGTTTACTCCTCCAACACGCCTGACCAGCTGTTGGTGGTGGTGACTTGTCGTCCAGGGTTTCTGTATGACCATTAAATCTTCTTCCTCGGTTTGCCGAGAAACAGTGGTTCCCTTCTCGATGGTAAACAACCCTCAAAGGCACATGATTTGCTTCGGAGGAATAACGTCACTGCTTTCTAGGAGTTTGGATGTTGGACGAAAGAGAAGTCTCGCCCTTTTAGCTCCGGGGAGCCAGTTAGCTCAAAAATTCCACTTTCCTTTTTCTAACGTCACGACACTGAATCAAAACGATTTATCACAAACGAAAGTTCTACTAACTCAGAGGAATCAACTTCACAAGTCACCGAAAAAAAAACAACCACTTCGCTTAAGGAGTAACACGCTTTTAAAATGGGGGAGAGCTAAGTTCCCGAAGTGGCTGATAAAACGAAACGCCGCTGCAATGACGTCGAAATGGCAATGGCCCTGGTGGCCCTCACGAGCACGAGTACATTCCCGACGCCATGTGGACGGAGCGATCAATCACAGCACGAGGCCGTAGAGGCGGCCACAGGCCCCAAAAGCCAAGTTAGTAACTCAAGCAGAACCAAGAGACTGAGTCGAAAGCGCACCGACAACGCCGATGATGTGTGTGCCAGCTCCCCTCGCCCTCTCTCTCTCTCTCGCTCTCTCCCCTCTTCCAGGGCTCTGTCCCATCCCCTCGCCTCCCCGACGAGACAAGCACTACGTCGCGCGCTAACTGGAACTCTGGGACTCCGACGCTCGCTGGAATCGCTCCTCTGACTCATGGATCTGGAACCTAGAACCTGCTAAACTGCGCCACGTTTTGCATCGAAGAGAGAGAAAAATCGTAATCCGTGGAAAGTCGAAAAAAAAAAAACTAAACTACGGCGTAAAAAAAAGTGGTATTTCGACTTTCGATAAGTGATACAGGACTGTGATAGTGAATGCGATAACGATCCTGTCGACAAAGACGATCGGAAATATTATCCGGAAAATTTTCCGGAAAAATTTTCCGGAAAAGAGAGGAGGGTGTAAAATGCATCCTTTAAGTGGATTCTCGGAAGAGCTAGTTTTCCCCCTACCCTCTTTTTTCCTTTTTTTTTTTTATTTTGGCACCAGACGTCGTCATCTGCATAGATACGACGAAGAGAGACGTCGTACTTGGAAAGCACCCCTCTGAGTTCGAGAGAGAGAGAGAGAGAGAGAGAGAGAGAGAGAGAGAGAGAGAGAGAGAGAGGGGGTGTCACACGAAGTGAGGTCCACAATCTTCCAGGAAGAGTACAACCCAGAATCCAGGAGCAACATTTTAAATACTGAAAGCCTGCTGGGAAGATATTAAAATCTCATCATCCCTCTACACATCCGCGAATTCATCATTCATCGTGTTCCATCGGAGGTCGAGAGTCGAACATTTCATGGGTCGAATTGGCGAGTCACGAATGACTCACCTATTGGAAATGACCCGAAAAGGCCAGGGAGGTCGATGAGTCGATTATTTCACGGGTCGAATTAGTGAGTTACGAATGACTCACCTACTGGTATCAACCTGAAAAATGCTGAGGTCGAGAGTTGAATATTTCACTGGTCGAATTAGTGAGTTACGAATGACTCACCTATGGCAGGGATGTGAAAGGCCAGGGAGGTCGATGAGTCGATTATTTCACGGGTCGAATTAGTGAGTTACGAATGACTCACCTTCCGATAACGACCTAAAAAAGCCGCGGAGGTGATTGAGTCGAATATTTCACGGGCCGATTTAATGAGTTACGAATGACTCACCGAATACTCACAGATGACTCACCGAAGACGAACATCAACACAACTGAGCAAACATAATTTGGGAATTCTACAAAATGATTATCCCGACTCACGTCGACGTCGCGTGGAGATCGATTTTTGTTTATCATGTGCCTCGCTGTCGAACTTCTCAGTTCCAGAAGTCCTTTATTCCTCACACTGTTAGACTGTGGAGCAGTCTCCCTACTGAGGATGTCGTGCGATTGGAAACTCTAAAACTACCCTAAAACAATTCTCCTTGTACTTTGACAATTCACTTACGCTTTTATCTATTTATTTATTAATTTAATTGATTGTTCTCTAATAAATGATCTATTCTTTCTCTATTTTCCATTACCTTCTGTTACTTCTTTCAAATGAACACCAAATTCTTTGGAAGCTTGAATTTCAAGTCAATTACCCCTGTGGTGGGCTTGTTCCATGTGGATAGGGTTCATCTTCTGAATAATAATAATAATAATAATAATAATAATAATAATAATAATAATAATAATAATCTTTGGAAGCTTGAATTTCAAGTCAATGGTCCCTGTGTGGGCTTGTTCCTTGTGGATAGGGTTCATCATCTGAACAATAATAATAATAATAATAATAATAATAATAATAATAATAATCAATAATAAGGGTTAATAATAATAATAATAATAATAATAATAATAATAATTCTTTAATAATATTCTTTGGAAGCTTGAATTTCAAGTCAACGGCCCCTGTGGTGGGCTTGTTCCTTGTGGGGGCTTGTTAATAATAATAATCTTTGGAAGCTTGAATTTCAAGTCAATGGTCCTTGTGTGGGCTTGTTCCTTGTGGATAGGGTTCATCTTCTGAATAATAATAATAATAATAATAATAATAATAATAATAATAATAATAATAATAATTTATTCTTTGAAGCTTGAATGTGGTGGGCTTGTTCCTTGTGGATAGGGTTCATCTTCAAGTCAATAATCTTTGGAAGCTTGAATTTCAAGTCAATGTTCCTTGTGGATAGTGTTCATCTTCTGAATAATAATAATAATAATAATAATAATAATAATAATAATAATAATATTCTTTGGAAGCTTGAATTTCAAGTCAACGGCCCCTGTGGTGGGCTTGTTCCTTGTGGATAGGGTTCATCTTCTGAATAATAATAATAATAATAATAATAATAATAATAATAATAATAATAATAATAATAATAATAATAATAATAATCTTTGGAAGCTTGAATTTCAAGTCAATGGTCCCTGTGTGGGCTTGTTATTTGTGGATAGGGTTCATCTTCTGAACAATAATAATAATAATAATAATAATAATAATAATAATAATAATAATAATAATAATAATAATATTCTTTGGAAGCTTGAATTTCAAGTCAACGGCCCCTGTGGTGGGCTTGTTCCTTGTGGGTAGGGTTCATGTTCTGAATAATAATAATAATAATAATAATAATAATAATAATAATAATAATAATAATAATAATAATAATAATAATAATTTCAAGTCAAATGGATAGGGTTCATCTTCTGAATAATAATAATAATAATAATAATAATAATAATAATAAGCTTAATAATAATAATAAATCTTTGAAGCTTGAATTTCAAGTCAACGGCCCCTGTGGTGGGCTTGTTCCTTGTGGATAGGGTTCATGTTCTGAATAATAATAATAATAATAATAATAATAATAATAATAATAATAATAATAATAATAATAATAATAATAATAATCTTTGGAAGCTTGAATTTCAAGTCAACGGCCCCTGTGGTGGGCTTGTTCCTTGTGGATAGGGTTCATCTTCTGACTTTTCACCTACTTACTGTCTGTGTGAGACTGGGCAGGTCTAAAATGTAACTAACGGTCTTTATTAGCGCAAAAAATAATATACAATGTGAATATCGGAGTTGATATATTAAGGAAATTATGTAAGTTGCAAGTAAAATTTTTGTTCAGATCTAAAGACTTGAGAAATAACTTACGAAAGGACAAAAAAAAAAAAAAAATTGCTATAAAAACGCTTGATTTCATAATAAAAAAACCCATACAAATCGTAGAGGCATTTTCCCGTCAAAAACACAAAATCTTGAATTTAAAAACAGATGCGAACATAGAAGTATTTTGCTACGTTGAACTTCTAGTCTGCCTCAAAGAGTATATGATAAAAACAATCTTGGGAGGATAATAAGGGAATGAGTGTGGAATGCAAACATCACAAGGAAATACACGAGAAAAAGAAATTACAAAAAGGAAACCAGACGATGCTTGAACACAGAGCTCAGTTCTGACACGAGAAAAAAGGCTAAATAACGTTAAAAGCGGGTCTGTATCGAAGGAGTGACATAAATACCGTATTAAACGAATGACATTTTATTGGAGTGACATAACGATGAAGTGACAGAGAAACCAAAAGTTATAAAAATGATTAAATTATTAAGATTTTATTTAAAAAACGAGAACCACTGGATTGTTAACATGGTTGTCACTCCTTCGAAATTTATATCTGAGGTGTCACTCCTTTGAACAGCTCCCTTAAAAGCACATCCCTACAGGTCCAATTCTAAAATCCTACTGAAAGTAACAAGAGGAAGCATTCTCACCGTACTTACAACTAACACAAGTAGGTAATAGGAAT
This sequence comes from Macrobrachium rosenbergii, assembly GCF_040412425.1. Taxonomy (NCBI): domain Eukaryota; kingdom Metazoa; phylum Arthropoda; class Malacostraca; order Decapoda; family Palaemonidae; genus Macrobrachium; species Macrobrachium rosenbergii. Next base: position 43,478,812 of record NC_089746.1, read on the forward strand.
CATGGAGAATATATATTTCCTTGGCATCTGTACAATAGACTACATTAGACATTTTTACAAGGTAAGTTGGCAAGGATTAGGATAAAACATTTACGAGCAACCCACGTCAAATTTTATAAATTCGAAGGTGTGAATTTCAATAACGATTAATTGTTAATTTAATTTTTCTTTTTTCATAAGTGATCTCTTCTTTCTGTATTTCCTGTTACTTCTTTCTAATGAACATCATATTGTTTGGAAGTTTGGATTTCAAGTCAATGGCCCCTTGTGGTTGGCTTGCTTCATATGAATCAAGTACATATTCTGAATAATAATAATAATAATAATAATAATAATAATAAATTAAATTAACTGCTAATGTCTCACTATCCTCCCTGACTGATAAAAGTATGCCGGACCAACCGAACAAAGATACCGTCCAAATTATCTCGAGGAAAAAAAAAGGACCCCAATCTCAAGTAACTAATATTTCGAAAGAAAAACTTATCTACAACACATATCATTGCGTCATCGGGTGGTAGACTAAGCGGGTTGGAGATGTGTCAAGTGTTCACTGTAACGGGGCCATGTCACAACGGGCTTTTCCAATCCGTTGTCTCGATTCTTTCCGTTTTTTTTAAATTTATTTTTAACTGGAAATGGGTACTTGCAGATGGAGAAAGGGCGACGGGGAGAGAGTGATTAATCTCCTTGAAATAATAGACAGAAAGTGCGATAAAAGAGATAATTGTTATTGATAAAAAACGGGAGATAGAAGATGCCAGATGAACGATAACATTAAGAGATAAAATATCTTTCGTTATGAGTCACTTTTTTAAAAAGTCGGAGAGCAACGTCGCACTATGCAGCACCCACTCTGAGGAGTGAGCAAGGAGATACACATGCATACTCATACATACTGTACATGTATGAAGTCATATTATACAGTTATACTATTTATCTATCTATATATCTATCTATCTATCTATCTATATATATACAATATATAAAATTATATATACGTATATATTCAGTATACACATATAAATACACATAAATATACAATGAATATATACATATGTATATATATACGTACATACATACATACATATATACTAACATACAAACACTCAAACTATATATAAATATTCGTACGTAAGAAAAATCTAATGACTTTGTCACATGTGTTTCCAAAGTGACATAAAAAGGCTGGCAAAATTTTTATCAATAACTCCAAATATTTCACGTTAGCGAAACACCACTTCCAGGTATCACATTCACCTTTATTTTAGCTAAATATACCCAACATTAATTAAATATACAGATATCATCTTCCGCACACTGTGAAAAGTAACGCCATCTTGTTCGTGATAAACTTGGTCAATACTTCTTGCGGGCGAATATTTGTATATACTTTGTGTGTGTATATGTGTGTAGTGTATATATATACATATATGTATTACATAATAATATATATATATATATATATATATATATATATATATATATATATATATATATATATATATATATATATATATATATATATATATATATGAATTTAGGTAAAAATGGCACAAGTGAAAAACTAGGAAAAAATGGCACAAGGGGTAAAAATATATTTCCCTGTAGTCGAGGGTTTATACAGAAAAAAACTGCAATGCGCACGCAATGTATTTAATAAATCCTGAACAAAATACATACCAAACCAGTAACTCTCTAATCAGAGGACAGTTCACTCCTGGTTCAGTTGGGGAATTCTGGTTCAGCTGTAAGTGGTTCAGTTGTCTGGGAATTCTGAACAGAAATACCAAACCTGTTACTCTCTGTAATCAGAGGGCAGTTGACTCCTGGATTAGTTAACTGATTCAGTTGTCCTGGAGCCGTCAAGCACACACCACTGATATCAGCGGCTCTATCACAACCCCATCATGGAAGTCATAGCGACTAATAAAGGAAAAGAGAAGATTTGCTTTCAAGGGGACATGTATACGAAACAGATTGGAAGATCAACTACTATCAGATGGAGATGTGTTAAGAGAAATATTTTTGTAAAGGCACCATGACCGAATGTAGATAATAATGGCACAGGTAAAAATGGCACAGGTAAAAATGGCACAGGTGATAATGGCACAAGTAATAATGGCACAGGTAGAATTGGAACAGGTAAAAATGGCGCAAGTGTGCCATTTTTTATTGTGTCATTTTTATCTGTGCCATTATTACTGTTCACTTATATATATTAATATATATATATAAATATATATATATATATATATATATATATATATATATATATATATATATATATATATATATATATATATATATATATATACAGTACACGTATATAATATATATACATATATATAAACACATACATGCATATGTATATATAATGTGTAAATATAGATACATGGATAGTATGCATGTGTGTGTGTATAAGTATGTATATATCTCCCAGCTCACATTAAATGAATTTTCTATAACATGGGAATTTTGGATTCATGTTTCTTAAAACTACCCAGTAAATGTCTTAAAATCTCCAATCGTACTCACAATAATAATAATAATAATAATAATAATAATAATAATAATAATAATTAATGTGGTTTATGGAATTTTCACTGTTATTACTATTCTTGCACAATGTTGTATGTATCTGTACAATCCTATTATGCTTCTGTTAAAAAAAAAAAGAAAATATAATACCTATTCGCAAGTATATATAATGATTTAATTAGAATCAGGTTTTGGTCTCTTTTTGCGACGATGTAAAAATATAAACACTAAATTATCTCATTTCCAATCCAAAGCATTTTCTTAAAAGAAAAATTCTAAACGAACCATAAGAACTTTATTTACATGAACTATTCATGTTTTTGTGCCTAGTTTAATAGCCAATGCTAAATTATTATAAGGCAGCTAAACATTGCATCATCACGTTTACCATACTGGAAGCATTACCCTCGGACACTCCCAAATCCATGCAACTATGGAGGTGGGGGGTGGGGGACCCCTACACATTCTGACACTCCCAAAAACCATGGAGCTGGGGGGGGGGGAGCGCCTACACGTTACAGCATCGCGCCCCCTACATAATACATTACCTCAGCGAGATCTCCCAATCTTGTTTGCAGGCCGCAGACAAGAGAGACCCACAGAGCCATCTGGTGGGAGACTCGTTCATTATGAAGCTTACCAGAGAGTGAACCCAGTCCCAGCGCTCTTAGAATATCGGCTAATCATTATTAGTGGAGATGCCTGGGCCTTCGGGGATACAGTACGCAGCTTAGTGGTCTTTGTGCAGAGGAGAGAGAATTCCGCGAAGGAAAGAGATACACATTCCCCCCCACCACCCGAGATCATTAACGCAGAGACGTACAGTTAGTTACGGAACAGAATATAGGATTTAGGCCATAGGCCAAGTGCTGGGACCTATAAGGTCATTCAGCGCTGAAAAGGAAATTGACAGTGATAAGGTTTGAAAGGTGTAACGGGAGGAAAACCTCGCAGTTGCACTATGAAACAACTGTTAGGAGAGGGTGGAAAGTAAGATGGAAGAGAGAGAGAATATGAACGGAGGTACAAGAAAAGGAATGAAATGAGTTGCAGCTAGGGGCCGAAGGGACGCTGCAAAGAACCTTGGTAATGCCTACAGTGCACCGCGTGAGGTGCACTGACGGCCACTATTCCCCTACGGAGACAGTTAGTTACGGGTGGTTTATACGGGGCGTGTAGGTTCGGCCAGCTCCCGGCCAGGTTTCAAGCTTTGTGTTCGAAATCTGTCTCGTCTCTCGCAAGCTTGAGTCACTCGTTCTTTTGTTTCCAACTGGGTCACGTACGTTTGTTTGGTAAGTTTGATTCAGCTTACTGCTTTTCCAAGCCTAAAAAATGTGTAACACGTCATCGTAGGAAATGACAAAAATATTTGTACATAGTTACTACGTAACTTCCGCGCGAGGTTTTAGGTCAGTGATGATCATATTGGAAACATTCAAGGGTTTCGAGCGAGTGAAATAAAAAGAATTTTAAATGCAAACATAACTAAATAAAGCTAGGCCATCTTTAACTTTCGACAATAGGGAACTTTCCGCTACTGGAACATCACGCACACACACCCACACACACATATATATATATTATACATATAATTATATATATATATATATATATATGGGAAAAAAATATGTATGTATATATAATTATATATATAGATAAATATACAATATATATATATACATATATATATATATATATATATATAATATATATATGTATATATATATCTATCTACGAATGTATATAATTTATCTATATATAATTATATACTGTATATATCTATATATCTGTATCTACTGTATATCTGTCTACCTATCTATCTATCTATATTATATACATATATATTGAATGCCTTCTTTACGGTCGAAGGATAAAAATAAAAATAAAAAGTTTTCCATACACTGAACACGTTCCTCAGGGCAAAATGAATTGAAAACCACCACTTGAACATCCCATACATGAAAGAGCTCCTGTCCGCCTCCTTTCTTCCCCCTCCACCCTAACCCAACGAGTCGCGTCACGGGGTCACGGTAGGAGGGGGGGGGTGCTGGGCTTATCTGCGTATACCCAACTCCGCCACAACAATTAAACCACCCCAATGCAAACAGCGTTGGGCGAGTTATGACGTCAGCGCAATTAGCGCACGAGCAGACAAAAACAAATACGCATCAAGGAACGAGGAATTCTCGTCCAGCCCCCTCTCCCCCCCACCAACACCCTATCCGACCAATTATCATGCCCTTATCTCCCCTCTTTATCGAAATAGCGTGGCACTGTGGCACCAAGTGCCAAAGAACGGAACGGTTTTTTTCGGCCAATCGCCAGTCTTGCTTAGTCCTATCTGTCTGATTTAAAAAAAAAAAAAAAAATAAACTTTTTTGGCAAGGTCGCTGACGTCACGATAGACCGGCCCTCTGGAGCCCATTACGACCATATAAGGAGAAACAAGACAAATAAATAAATAAAAAAAAAAGCAGGAATAAACATTCTCTTCCCCTACCTAGTCCGGTGTTCACCCTGGTTTGATGCCTTTTGGAATCGCTTTTATTACTGATTATCCCGTCAAATTATCATCATCCCTGTTTGATTAACAAAAGGAAAACAGACGTAAAGCGAGAACGAAGGACATAAAACCAAACAAACAATAGCATAATAATTATTCTAAGCAGAATGAAAGGGGGAAAAAAATTTCTTACGTAACGGAAACAAAGGCTTGCAATCTCTTTACTTGAAGAGCAGCCGCCGTTCCCGTTTGAAACTTCATTTTAAACAAGCGAATTTTTCGAAATAAAATGCTAATTTCATGACTTGTGCGATGAGTCACCTTTCTTTAGGTCAAATGCTCAAATGCAGGGAGGGGTGTGGTTAGGAGGGGAGGGGGAAGGGGGTAAAAAGAGAGAGGGGATAAAATATCTTTTATATATTCTTTGTGCGCGAGCGAACAGTCCAAAATATCCACAAAAGGACTTTGTCGTAAACAATTACGTAAATTGGTATTAGGCAATCTCAAACAGGGTGGTTTATCAAGAGAGTATCTCTCTCTCTCTCTCTCCTCTCTCTCTCTCTCTCTCTCTCTCTCAATCCAAAAAGGCATGAGTTCGAAGATATTCATATATATATATATTATATATGGAAGATATTCATATATTATATATATATATATATATATATATATATATATATATATATATATATATATATATATATATATATATATATATATATAAATGATTCCCTATGGGTACAAGTTATTTGTACAGGAAAGTGAATGCAATTTTAAACGTTAACTGTAGAATTGATAAATGATCATATATACTGAATACACACACACACACACACACACACATATATACATATATATATATATATATATATATATATATATATATATATATATATATATTATATATTATTTGGCATGAAGAGTTTTTTACGAGTAGTTAATGAAATGAGGGGATGAAAGGCCTAAAAATGGTAAAATTATAAAAGAGGGTGTAATTGCAATGGCAGAGGAATATCACGTATAAGTATATAGAATACACATTTGGGCTTAAAGATTGTGAGAGAAAAAAATGACTACAGGTACTAAAAGACTATAAGGGAGAAAGTGAACAGAAACTTTAAGGGAAGTAAATTGTTATTCTACAGGAGAGAGAGAGAGAGAGAGAGAGAGAGAGAGAGAGAGAGAGAGAGAGAGAGAGAGAGAGAGAGAGAGAGAGAGAACTGATCCATGAATACAATTGACTAATGGAGAGATGCCATCTGAAGTAAAAGACAACCTGTGTCGATGGAATGAGTACTCTGAAAAATTTTGTGATGGCATAGTCATGTGGGAAGAACGGGCGACAATAGCTGCACATGATTTGTTTAGTGGGGTTGGCTACAGTGCCGAGAAGTCTTGTGCTTTGGTGAAAGAAGCGGCTATTTTCGTGGATGTGATTTTCTGCACAGGGAATTTAAACAAATGCCTATACTTTCTTTTGTGTACACTGGCAAACTTGTGCTCTTCTCAAAAGACATGTCTTCTAATAAACAAAGAACAAAACTTGTCGGACACAATTAGAAAACACCAGACAGGTAACACAAAAGTGAGCCGCCGTAGACGAGTAACGTTACATACGAAAGGTCAGACGTCCAGATAATTATTGCAGGCTGTCCTTACTCAACGGATAACAATTGCGGAAGTAAGAGGAATCATTCCTAACTACACGGAAACAGAAGGATCTAATGCCCGTTATATCGGTTCGTTACGTAAACCAACACAGCCTGAAAACTCATATATTGTCACACAGCAGCACAGACCTATACAGTAAAAATCCAGCCCCGCCCCTCACTACACAGAAACATACGAATGTGGTAAAGTAATATAAGTTTGCAATGAACACAAACAAAGCCTGGAAACCCATATATTGTCATACAACATCACAATACGGAAACATCTAATACCAGCAATATTTGCTCGCCATGTAAGGAAATAGCCTGGAAACTCATATACTGTGTTATCATACGGCATCATAGACCTATATAGTAAGAATTCCTCCTCCTCACTACACGGAAACACACGAATGTGGTAGAGTAATATACGTTCGTAATGTAAGGATGCACAGCCTGGAAACTTATACATCACCGTACATCATAGACCTATACAGTAAGAATTCCCCTCACTTCACGGGAACAGACGGATGTGTTAAGGTTAAATATGTTCATAATGTGAGGAAAAAAGTCTGGAAATTCATACATCATCATACATCATCATACAGTAAGAATCCCAAACACACAATCCAGGAATCTTCAAGGCGATAAATCCTCTCTCACAGAAGAAACTCCTCCATTATGAATACATACAAGCAATAACGTCAGGAATCGTTAAAGCAAACATACCCGCGTACGCTGAGCGAACGAGAGAGAGAGAGAGAGAGAGAGAGAGAGAGAGAGAGAGAGAGAGAGAGAGAGAGAGAGAGAGAGAGAGAGCATTAAAGCCAACAAACCTTGCGCCCTAGAAGCAGCTTCAACATCATCAGCAATAGCCATTCTCTTAAAGCAAATATATCCGCAGATGTGTAAAGGGTAATCGGTGGAGGCTCAGAGAGAGAGAGAGAGAGAGAGAGAGAGAGAGAGAGAGAGAGAGAGAGAGTGTTTTGTTGACGGCTGACGGCTGTGCTCGATGGGTAAAAGCTTTAAGCCGAAGATAGACTACTCGTGGTTGTGGTAGCGAGCGATCGTTTTAAAGCAAAAAAGGATCATTGCTACAAAGAGCAGTTCTACAGGAACAAAGTCCTCAGAGCAGAGATGTTTATTGCTACAAAAGGAAATTCTTCAAGCAAAGATGTATATTGCTACAAACGCCTAATCTTTAAGAATAAAGATGCACATTGCTACAAATGCCAAGTCTTCAGAGCAGAACTGTCTATTGCTACAAAGAAAAATTATTTAACAAAAAAGATGTACATTGCTACAAAGGGCAATTCTTCAAGCAAAGAAGTACATTGCAACAAATGCCGAATCTTTAAGAACAAAGATGTACATGGCTGCAAATACCAAGTCTTCAGAGCAGAGATGTTCACTGCTACAAAGAGGAACTCTTTAGAGCAGAGATGCACATTGCTACAACTGCCAAGTCTTCAGAGCAAATTGCTGCAAAGGGCAATTGTTTAAGAATAAAGATGTCCATTGATATTAAAGGGAATTCTTTAAGAGCAGACATGTACACTGCTGAAAATGCCAAGTCTTCAGAGCAGAGATGTTCATTGCTACAAAGAGGAATTCTTTTTAAGAGCAAAGATGTGTATTGTTTACGGAGGAAAATTCTTTCAGTGGAAGGACGTACATTGCTAAAAAAAAAAGGGCAACTGTTTAAGAGTAAAGATGTACACAGCTGCACACGACAATATCAAAGCCAATAATAATAATAATAATAATAATAATAATAATAATAAAATAATAATAATAATTAATTAATAATTATTATTAATTACAAGACAATATAAAAGACATCAACAACAACAACAATAATAATAATAATAATAATAATAATAATAATAATAATAATAACAAGACTTGGAATGCAACGCACGATGAGGTCAGAGAATAACTGAATAAAAAGTTCCAACTCGGGAACTTCCAGTCATTAACGGAATTAATTAACCTGAAATTTCATTATACTTACTGAACACGTTGCCGCAATTAAAAAAATACATATATATATGTACAGTTCTTTGGTCTATATATATATATATATATATATATATATATATATATATATATATATATATATATATATATATATATAATATAAAGAAAAGAACTGTCTTTCCAATTGCATTTACTTGAGTGAACACTAAGTTGAATTGTATAAATGTAATCGTGAGTTGACGCCAAATTTCTGGAGTATTTGTGCCGCCAAATATGGAGTATTTATGACGCTGAATTTGGAGGATCTGTGACGCCATATTTGGAGGATTCGTGGCGTCAAATTTAGAGGATTTGTGACGCCAGATTTGGAGGATTTGTGACGCCAAATTTGGTGCATTTGTGACGCCAAATCTGGAGCATTCGTGATGCAAAATTTGGAGGATTTGTTACGCCAAATTTGTGGAGCATTTGTGACGCCAGATTTGGAGTATTTGTGACGCCAAATCTGGAGGATTCCTGGCGTCAAATCTGGGGTGGTTGTGACGCCATATTTGGAGGATTCGTGACTCCAAATTTAAGGAATATTTGTGATGCCAAATTTGGAGAATTTGTTAATTATGTCAAATTTGTAGAATATTTGTGACGCCAAATTTGGAGTATTTGTGGCGCCAAATTTGGAGGATTCCTGGGGTCAAATTTGCGGTATTATTGACGCCGAATATGGAGTATTTGTGACGGCAAATCTGGAGTATTTGTGGATCCAAATTTGTAGGATTTGTTACGCCATATTTGTGCAGTTTTGTGACGCCAAATCTGGAGTATTTGTGACGCCAAATTGGAGAATTCGTGACGCCAAATTTGGAGGATTTGTGACACCAAATTTAGAGGATTCGTGACGCCAAATTTGAAGTATTTTTGTTGCCAAATTTGGAGTATTTGTGACGTCAAATTTGGAGTATTTGTGACGCCATATTGGGAGGATTTGTGACGCCAAATTTGGAGTATTCGTGACGCCATTTTGGGAGGATTTGTGACGCCAAATTTGGAGTATTTGCAACGCCAAATTTGGAGTATTCGTGACGCCAAATTTAGAGGATTTGTGACGCCAAATTTTGAGTATTTGTGACGCCAAATTTAGAGGATTTGTGACGCCAAATTTTGAGTATTTGTGATGCCAAATTTGCAGGATTTGTGATGCCAATTTTGTATGATTCGTGAAGTCAAATTTTGAGTATTTGTGACGCCAATTTTGTATGATTCGTGAAGCCAAATTTGGAGTATTTGTGACCCCAATTTCGGGGTATTTGTAAAGCCAAATTTGGGGTATTTGCGACGTCAAATTTGGAGTATTTGCGACACCCATTTTAGAGCATTTGTGACGCCAATTTTGGAGGATTTGCGATGCCAAATTTTGACCCCAAATTTGGAGTATTTGTGATGCCAAATGTGGAGGATTTTTGACGCGAAACTTGGAGTATTTGCAACGCCAAATTTGGAGGATTCGTGACGCCAAATTTGGGGTATTTGTGACGCCAAACCTGGAGTATTCGGTACCACAGTGTGGTATTCTTTAATATGCTTTCAAAGCGTAGTTTTGTACCGTAAGTACAAACATGAATGGTACATGGTACTGTTATAGTAATGTTTAGTTGTGGAGAACTGACATATGGACATACCCTATTATATAATATATCGAGGAAAACTTCGCAGTAGCACTGTGAATCAGTTGTCAGGAGAGGATGGAAAGTAAGATTGGAAGAGAGAGAGAACATATGGAGGTACAGTAATAGGAATGAAAGGGGTTGTAAGCTAAGGGCCGAAGGGACGCCGCAAAGAACCTTGAGTAATGCGCGGTGCTGGCGGCACTACCCCCTTACGGAGAAAAGAAAATGGTCTTCTTTCGTAAGAAAGGAATTCGGATAATTTAAAACCTGCTTAATGAATATACGGGAAAAAAATTCCACGGTGGATAAAAAAAAAAATACTCGCGGAAAAGAAACCGAAATTTCCTACGAAAAGTGCTCAAGTAATTTAAAACTTCCAAAATGAGAAGATTTAAGGACTAAGGGAGGAAATATTATGGATGGTCATATTTCCTACGAAAGTAACAAAAAGGTCGGAATTCGCTTTTCTAGGAAAGACTCCGGTGTGGGATATTCAAGGATCTTTTGAAAAAACAAATGGAAAATTACTTTATAGGCTCCTACATTATTAAAGTATATAAATATCTATCTACCTATATACGAGTATATATATATATATATATATATATATATATATATATATATATATATATATATATATATATATATATATATATATATATATATATATAAATAATGATATCTTGTGAAAACGTTGATCATAAGTTGTAAAAACGCTCGTCTTTTTCTTCTTCAAACATTTGCTCCCCTGCCAATTTCAGACTTTTCAAACGTCTGTCCTCCTGTTAATTTCAGGGCTTTGAAAACGTTTGATCTCCCGTAAATTTCAGACTCATTCAAATGTTTGTCCTTCCATTAATTTCGGACTTTTTAAACGTTTGTTCTCCCTTCAATTTCAGACTTTTCAAACGTTTTTCTTCCCCGGAAATTTCAGGGTTTTGAAAACGTTTGTTCCCCGTCAATTTCAGACTTCTTCAAACGTTTGTCCTCCCATCAATTTCGGACTTTTTACACGTTTGTTCTCCCTTCAATTTCAGACTTTTCAAACGTTTGTCTTCTCCGTCAATTTCAGGCTTTCCAGAAATTTGTTCTCCCAACAATTTCAGACTTTTCAAGTCAATTTCAGACATTAGAAACGTTTGTCATCCTGTCAATTTAAGAATTTTCAAATGTTTGTTCTACCCTCAGTTTAAGACTTTTCAAATGTCTGTCCTGTCAATTTCAGACCTTTGAGACGTTTCTCTTCCCGGCAATTTCAGGCTTTTCACACGTGTATCCTTCCATAAATTTTAAACATTTCAAACGTTTGTCCTCCCGTCACTTTCAGAATTTTCAAATGTTTGTTCTCCCGTCAATTTAAGACTTTTTAAATGTCTGTCCACCTGTGAATTTCAGACTTTTTCAAGCGTCTGTTCTCATGCCAATTTCAGAATTTTCAAATGTCTGTCCTGTCAATTTCAGACATTTAAAACGTTTGCCTTGCCGTAAATTTAACTTCTTTGATATTTTACGAAAACGTTTGTCATCCGTCCAGATACAGACGTAATATACCAGGATGTAAAAGGTTCACCGTATGCTTTGAAAATATAATTATTCCTAAGTGTTACACCATGTTACTTGTAAAAAGGCGCGCTGCCCAGTACACGGCTTTGTAAATACTGTGTAAACGTTTCGTTGTCCGATAAGTGGCGAGCAAATATCACGAAAATGGTTGCTATCTCATATGTTTAAGACAATTTAAAACTCTTGAAAACACTGGTGTTTTAGGACATTGCAGAAAACCTACGTCGTCATTTACATTTGAGAAAATTTTAAATCTCGTGAAAATATTCGTCATAATGTTTACGTTTTACACACACACATATACACACTTCAAGGTCATTTTATTTATTTTTTTACGTGTCACTCCCATCGACCTCCAGCCGATTTCCTGTCCCTGAAACATGCTGTACGGTTAGATTAGTAAACACAGGAGGGCCAGTGTCAAATGGCCTTCTCTCTCTCTCTCTCTCTCTCTTTACCCCGAATCCTCTGATATTACTAAGAATGATTTCCACTGCGGTATGTGTGTCCTTGTCTCGTTTCCAACCAAAAAAAAAAAAAAAATGAGAAGAATTATATGACCAGGGAGATAGAGTGTTACACAGATTTCACAGAAAGCCTCGAGAGAGACACTAATTTATTTGCCGATTTATCAGTAAACCACTTTCCTTCTTCATAACTGATGGCGTGTTTCACTTGATCTTCTTTCAAGTTCTTAAATCTCTCTCTCTTTCTAAGCAATCTTTGAACCTCAGCGGCTTCGTACGTCACTGGATAAGCGCATGCGCGCGCGCGCACACACACACGCACACATACACACAACCCAGACGATCCTACTTGAACTACTGTTTATGCAAAAGTCTGTCAGGAGGAAAAAAATAAAGATCATGAAATCTCTTCAATAATGAGAGATAGGATCACCGAAAATCCTCTCAAGGAACTGTCGTCAGTCGCTATTGGATCTGTCCATCTTAATAATAATAATAATAATAATAATAATAATAATAATAATAATAATAATAATAATAATAATAATAATGACCTGTTACAGAGAAGGACAAGGTAAATATACTACAATACACAAAATTTAGTTCCACCAAATAAAAAAAAAACTTTAATAATAAAAGGTTACATTAAAAAAAGATGGCTGATAATAATAATAATAATAATAATAATAATAATAATAATAATAATACAACAATTAATTTTCATCTAGACACCACAGGCAGAGAAAGAAAACGCAATTGAAAGTCACAGTTTAATTTTAAATCTGATTGATGTGATGCATGCTTATCAGTCTTCTCGATTGCATAATTTAGTCAGGAACCCTCAGAGGCAGTTAATAAACAAAGGCTTTTAAAAGGAAAAGAAAACGGGGGTGGGGGCGGGGGTGGGTTATTGGTGGGATGACTGCGCTACAATGGCTCTGTGCAACTTCCTACATTGAGATCTAAGGCCAGTGCGATAAATCATCTGACGCCTTCAGTAAAAAAAAAATCTAAGAAAGAAATTACTGTGAGAGCTCAGCTCTCCCCCTTCAGAAGCACTTAGGAACGTAAGCGTGACAAATGTGTTTCGAACACTGGGGGCGCCTTCTCTCGCCCAGAGCCTGAAGGAGGGGAACAAGGCCCTCCATTGAAACCTTATCGACAATGTAGTCGAATGTCTACCATCTTCGTTCTCGATGTGTTTATCCTTCGTCTGTTAGCCTTCTCCTCTTTACCTCACGCAGCTTCTGTTATAAGGGAGGGCTGTTCACGGCCGAAACAGTTCAGCTAATTATTTTGTGCTTTGCGGTAGGTATAAATATTGCCCGACTGGCTACATACCTATGAGCCTATGAGCTTCGTAGTGTTTCTCTCTCTCTCTCTCTCTCTATATATATATATATATATATATATATATATATATATATATATGTATATATATATATATATATATATATATATATATATATATATATATATATATATATATATATATATATATATATATATATATATATATATATATATATATATATATATATATATATCTAACCATACTCACCATCTTTACACATAGGTATGACCACTATAGGTCTAAAGCGAGTTCTACTGCATCAGCCCAAGGACCTGAGCGCATCGTCAAACGGCAGTATTTCAAAGGCCGAAAGACGACATCTCATTAGCCACAGACCACACGTCTGTTTAGGCAGGAGGGAGAAGGATACGGACAAGACTTCACACAGGACTCCATTAAAGGAATCGCCCTTTAAGAGAATTTCACCTAATCAAATGACACCCCAATCCGACCGCCACCTTACACGCGCAGCTCTGATGCCTTGAAAGATTTCTCACTCTCTCGCTACTGCTGTTTCTCAGGATCATTAGTGAAGGCTTTCCTGAGAGAGAGAGAGAGAGAGAGAGAGAGAGAGAGAGAGAGAGAGAGAGAGAGAGAGAGAGAGAGAGAGAGAGAGACCTTGTGCAACGTGCTATGAAAAGATAAATCAAACGAAGGGCATTGCATTGGAGGAACCAAGCCAATTACGATGAAAGCAACTTTGTTTTTTTTTTTTTTTTGAAAGGGATGAAAGAAAGCAAACTGATGGCTTCTTGAACCAACGCTGCTTGCTTCCTAAAGGCAGGAAGTCCCAAACAGCTTCTACGGAAGCGGTGCAGGCAATGGTCCTTGAACATCCCCCCTACCCACCTCCCCCCTCCCCCCAAAAAAAAATAAGAAATGCTTTCCGCACACACAAGAATAGTAGACGGACCAAATCTGTAAAAACTTTTAACGAAATACCTTACAACTAGAAAAACTCATCATGGCCATAAACTTTATGTGAGGAAGGTGTAGCGTTAACGCCCCTACCTTATTAGGATCGAAAATCCTATTATTGGAAATTGCTGCAGATGTAAGAGGTCTGATGAGTGTACCAATGAGTCACAATGAAACCTGAGAGGGCCAACAAAGCTTAAATTAAAATATTTCTTTTCGTTCGACTTCTCTTCAACACCGTACAATCTCAAGACAAACTTCAGACTTCAGTTCTTGTGATCTCGAGGGTGCGTCCACACTTTACAATAAAACCTGTCCTAAACTTATGTCAACAACTTGTTGCATACATAGCACAAACAGGTTGAAAACAAGTTAACAACTATCATAGGAAGAACCCACAATTCTCTCTCTTTCTTAAAATTCCATCTTAAATCTGGGAGGTTCCCTTAATAATCTCTCTCTCTCTCTCTCTCTCTCTCTCTCTCTCTCTCTCTCTCTTCGTCAACTTGTATGCAACATATTGTCGACATGCGTTTACGACATTTTATACTGTAGCATGGGAGCGAACCTTCGGCCAATGCTACATAATCATTTTAAATACCTGTCAGGACTACCAACAAGTTGTCAACTTGTCAACTTGTCTATGACGTGTGGGCGATGAGTTGCCAACATATTATAATGTTGTATGAGAAAGAATCTTTGGCCAAGGCTGGATAATCATCGTAAGTACCCGTCAGGACTACCAACAAGTCGTCAACTTGTATCCAACCTGTTTGTGGTATGTGTGTGATAAGTTGCCGACATGTGTTTACGATATGTTTAACTGTACTGTGGATACATCCTCAGTCACGTCCGCACAGAAGTGGCTCAGTTCAAGAGTATTAATGACCTGAAATTTCTAGTTATCAATGCGAGATCACGAAGGCCGATATCTGCATTTTTCTTACTTTAAGGAGAGATCGAAGGAGGCGGAAGATTCTTGCGCAGCTTCATAAAATTAAACAATGACCCAGATTTTTTCTTTTCTCAGAATCATGTTACGTCAATACATACATCAGAATTCTTTCTTCCTTTTCTCTTTCTCCAGCTGGTAAGGGGCCTTAATTTCTATATGAGAGAGAGAGAGAGAGAGAGAGAGAGAGAGAGAGAGAGAGAGAGAGAGAGAGAGAGAGAGAATTTTTTTATGGCAATCTAATGATTGTAAAGTGATTAACTTGTAAACATAACTTAAAACAATGATTTCGGAAGAAACTCTTAAAAACAACACCGTTTAACAGCAGATCAGAAAACAAAATCAACTACAGGAAACAACTAATCAACAAAACCAATAAAAAACCACCAACAGAGAAGGGACTGAACTACTTAAAAAATAAAATAAAATAAAAAACAAATAGTCAAATCCATCACGGCCTCTGAGGGACATCGCCACTGCAACAAGTGACGTCACACATATCGGATGACGTCAGAAGAGAAAAAACTCATCTCACATCGTCTACCTCACTTGATTAACACAAGATCACACAACAATCTCAGTAGAAATTACCAGCCATTTCTACTCTTGCACTGAGAGGGTATAGAGAGCACAAACAAATGTTGTCAACTTATCGCACGCACATCACAAATAGGTTGGATATAAGTTGACGACCTGTTGGTAGTCCTGGCCGGTACTTAAAATGATTATACAGCATTGGCCTAAGTTTCGTAATATTAAATATTATATCGAAATTTTGTTTTCGAAGTCAGAATGGCAAGATCGTTTTGGAAATCAAAAAATTAAATTAATTTTTTGGTAAATTTCTTTAGAAATTTAATTTCCGACAAATTTTTATTAAAATATTCTTCAAACTCAGAGGCGTTCAGGATGAATTAACAAAGGGAAAAGGAAGGAGTTACCCATATAGGAAGCGACAGATTATCAGCCTCAAACAAAAGAAAGGTTATGTGAGTCAGGAAGACAGAAGCAGAGAGAGAATTCCAAAGCTACGCAGTAGAGGAACTTCTGATATATATATAAATATTTATATATATATATATATATATATATATAAAAATATATATGTATATATATATATATATATATATATATATATATATATATATATATATATATATATATATATATATAATATAATTTATATATACATATAAGGTTCCTCTACTATATACAGTATATTTCATATATTTTCACTCACTACTACACACACACATTTACATATATTTGTACACTATATATATATATATATATATATATATATAATATATACATATATATATATAATTTATCAATTAATTAATATCAACTGCTTCTAATAACGAAGGGAACCAGTTCATTATTCCAGCCGACCTTCATAAAAAGCTTTCTATTGCGTCACCAGAGACCTGGGCTGAGTCCAACTACCATAGAACATATTCTGACCTCGACAGGAATAAGCCGAAGTTAATCTTTATCCCTCTTTATGACTTACGATTTATTGGACGATAGCTGCGCATTCGTTGGATCAGTTCTCGCTGGGCAGGGAAAATTTGATTCACAGATTTTATCTTTAGGTTTTAAGTCTTCAAAGATGTATGTGTATGCATGCATGTATGTATGTATATGTATAACTGATTCACGAAGATATGGAACGTGATGAATTCATCACGTTCCATATCTTCGTGAATCAGCTATACATATACATACATATATATATATATGCATGTATATATATAATAAATATATATACACATGTATGTATATATATATTAAATAAAAAATATATATACTGTACATATATATATATATATATATATATATATATATATATATATATATATATATATATATATATATATATATATATATACAGTTACACAGTATGCATACACAGTATATGCATTATGTAAATAACCACACACAACCACATTTTACATGACAAGGCCTAACAAATACACATGTGTCCGGGAATGATAAGACACTAAAAGAGATAAAAGATAAAAATACCAAGTAAACATGATTGAAAAATTTCCCGTAATTAAAAGTCTACAAAATTAACACAGATTTCCAGATTCCATTTGAAGGTCCTACACAGGAATTCGGTGTCACTTTATAAAAAAGGGAAAACTCTCTTCCCACACACCCACCGCACCCACCACCCACCCACACCCACGCCCACCAGGAGCCCTTGGGCGCTTACGTCCCCATTGAAACCCGAAGATGACTAAGAGATTCGTCGATGCGCTATGCAAACAGGGCTTTGTATGGAGACGAGTGTCTTCTCAATAGCTGTCGAAAAGAGCAGCTATTTACACGTCAGAATGGGTTTACAGCCATACAAATGATAGGTTATTTGCATTATAACACTTGAGAGAGAGAGAGAGAGAGAGAGAGAGAGAGAGAGAGAGAGAGAGAGAGAGAGAGAATCTGTCAGAATGGGTGTACTGGCTTAGATGTAATGGGTTGCATCATAAAACTTGAGAGAGAGAGAGAGAGAGAGAGAGAGAGAGAGAGAGAGAGAGAGAGAGAGAGAGAGAGAATCTGTCAGAATCGGTATACTGGCTTAGATGTAATGGGCTGCATAATAAAACTTGAGAGAGAGAGAGAGAGAGAGAGAGAAGAGAGAGAGAGAATCTGTCAGAATGGGTATACTGGCTTAGACGTAATGGGTTGCATTATAAAACTTGAGAGAGAGAGAGAGAGAGAGAGAGAGAGAGAGAGAGAGAGAGAGAGAGAGAGAGAGAGAGAGAGAATCTGTCAGAATGGGTATACTGGCTTAGACGTAATGGGTTGCATTATAAAACTTGAGAGAGAGAGAGAGAGAGAGAGAGAGAGAGAGAGAGAGAGAGAGAGAGAGAGAGAGAGAATCTGTCAGAATGGGTATACTGGCTTAGACGTAATGGGTTGCATTATAAAACTTGAGAGAGAGAGAGAGAGAGAGAGAGAGAGAGAGAGAGAGAGAGAGAGAGAGAGAGAGAGAGAATGATGTCAGCCTTGGCCTTTCCCACACAAAACAAATATTACAAGGCAATTTGGATAAAAAAATTATAATTCTAAAACATTCCATTAACTTTATAGCAAATATTTAAAATCTAATTTCGATACGTTTCCGATGGTACCTCCTGTTGCAGAGCGAGTTTGTTCTTTCAATCAATCAACCAACAATTAGTGGTGTTTGTAGAGCAAAATGATCGAAATAAATGAAAATTCGATCACACGGTAAACAAGTAAATCAACAAGCGGTAAATAAGAAAACTGATTGTAATTAACGTTGCAAATTCCAGTCATTAAATTTTCCAGTCTGTCTTTGTTTTGCCGAACGTCTCGAAACAAAGACAAACAAAAGAACAAAAACTGAAGCTCATGACAACAATATCAAGTAATTCATGATATTTCAAGATATTCCTCCCAAGTGATTCAGATGAATTCACTTTCCACGTGACATTATCTCTTCTTTTTTTATGATTCAGATTAATTCGTTTTTCCCGTAACTGTATCTCTTTTTTTTTTCTATGATTCATTCTGACAATGAGATAAGTCTGCAATTGACGTAATAGGAGATAATCAATAATCAATAAATAATCACTCATTGTCTATGAAAGGACCTTGAAATGACGTCATGTTGCATGAACACATACCAATCTCCCCCCACCCCACCACTCTCTCTCTCTCTCTCTCTCTGTAATCTGTAAAGAATTAAACATCGTCTCTTCCAGATTAAATGATTGGGGGGGGGGGGTTGTGTGCTGGGGTGGGGGAGGGTGAGAAGGCCTCTACGTCATCTGCAATTAATCATTACTGGGCAGCAAGCAACGGGTGACAAATTAGACCCCGCTCTCCCCTCCTCCCCGAAATCCTGAGAAACGTCAGTGAGCTAATATACCAATTTGATTCACAATTTTAACATCATTGTAAAACTGAATATACCACCAATAATACTACTACTAATAACAATAACAATAATGATGATACCAAAAGTGGTAATGATAAACATAATTGGCAACTGTTTTCAAACATGGTGAAATTAATAATAATAATAATAATAATAATAATAATAATAATAACAATAATAATAATAATGATTATTATTAACAGTGGTTATTATTATTATTATTATTATTCCCAAAATTCCCTTCCAATCAACAAGGCACCGTCACAGCTATCTGTAGTAAAGCAAACTTCACGGCTGACACGAATTTACGCAGCTACAGACCACAGCCAGGCCAATGCTTTAATCGAAGCTCTTCTTTCCTTTCTGGAACGGGAAAACTGACCTTTCCCAAGGTCGTTCCCCAAGGATTTCTGGTCATATCCTTCATTCATTAGCTTGTGTAGACATTATGATGCTGTATTTCCCATCTGTTACTTCATTCTAATGAACACCATAATATTCTTTGGAGGCTTGAATTTCAAGTCAATGGCCCCTGTGGTGGGCTTCTTCCATATGAATAGGGCTCATCCTCTATTATAATAATAATAATAATAATAATAATAATAATAATAATAATAATAATAATAATAATAATGAAGCCTCATCATCTGTGCTTCTCTGTATACGTTCGTATGTATTTATCTACATATTTGTATCCGAACAAATATTATTATTATTATTATTATTATTATTATTATTATTATTATTATTCAGAAGATGAACCCTAACATATGAAACAAGCCCACCACACGGACCATTGACTTGAAATTCAAGCTCCAAAGAAATATTATTATTATTATTATTATTATTATTATTATTATTATTATTATTATTATTATTATTATTATTATTATTATTATTCAGGAGATGAACCCTGTTCATATGGAACAAGCCAACCACGGGGGCCATTGACTTGAAATTCAAACTCCCAAAGAATATCATAGTGTTCATTAGAAAAAAGTAACAGAAGGTAATGGGAAACACAGGAAGAAGAGACCAGTTATTAAGAAAAAAATATCATATTAATAAACAGATAAAGATGTATAAGTAAATTATTGAAATAAAAAAAAATTGCTTTGGGGCAGTAATGCGTTGCATCTTAGCTTGAACTTTCGAGGACCCAATTGCACAACATCCTCAGGGCGGCTGTTCCACGGTCCAACGGTGCGAGGAGTACACGATGTTTGTGCTTTCTTTTTCACATTAACAAGTTAATGCGCTTTGCTAGACTGCTTTATATTAAAGAGAGCATATAATAATATCATGCAGCACGAAGACTTATCATAACACGCCTCATAAACGGAATAAAACAAAGCAACACTGGTGACACATTGGGAATATCAATTCTCAAAATGAGGAAGTAGGACGAATTGCTACGTCGGATCCAAAGCTTTCCCTCTCTCTCTCTCTCTCTCTCTCTCCTTATTTAGGCCAATCTATTTTTCCCTTATTTATGAAAGAAGATAGTAAGTTTACCATCTCGTTACAATCTCTCTCTCCTCATTCAGGCCGATCCATTTCCCTTATTTTAAAGAATAGATAGTACGTTTTCCATCTCTCTCTCTCTCTCTCTCTCTCTCTCTCTCTCTCTCTCTCTCTCTCTCTCTCTCTCTCTCTCTCTCTCTCCTCATTTTGGCCGATCCGTTTTTCCCTTGTTTATGTGAGAAGATACTATGTTTTCCAACTCGTTACAGATTCTCCCTCTCTCTCTCTCTCTCTCTCTCTCTCTCTCTCTCTCTCTCTCTCTCTCTCTCTCTCTCTCTCTCAATATGCCAATCTGTTCTCTCGCGGGAAACATCGAAATGCAACGCGAGTTCTCTGCTTGCCTCACTCCAGGAATGTAGACAACCTGCATTAATACTTTTTGACGAGGACAGGCGAAGGCGTGCGCACGTACGTGTACAACGCTCAAGCTATCGCGCGCGCGCGCACGTATCATCACTACCACACCACCATCATGGCAGTCCTATATGTAACCAGACACTTCCTGGAAAACATCTCCGCAGACGTCTAAGAATTAAGGATACTGTGAGTGAATATATTTATGTAGGGATGTACTAGACAGTATGTCTAGGAAGACTATGTATAGGATTCATGTCCGCATCTTTCTGCATATTATATATACCGTTATTTTCTTTACCTGTGGAGGGATCATGACTTCTAAATACCTTGCGCTGCAGTCATGTAATCCCAACACATACACGCACATTTATATACATTTATATATATATATATATATATATATATATATATATATATATATATATATATATATATATATATATATATATATGTATGTATGTATGTATATATGTATATATGTATATACATATATATGTACATATATAAACAAAATAAACATACATACATATATATATGTATATATATATGTGTGTGTTTTCCTTTATTCGATTCTTCCCAAATAATTTGTTTGAACTTGTTCCATGCTTCCCAGTTCATTCTTTGAAATTTGTTAGATATTTGTTTAAAGCCTGAGAGATACTGATAACCCAACGACTAAAGAAATCAATAAGACGCTAGTCCTAGCTGCCATTTGTAACCATTGCCTAGCAACAACCTCCTGACTGTGTTATTCAAAAGCTCAGCTGTAAACATCTACTGGTTAGCAGCCATTGGATAGCATATACTGGTTAGCATATACCGGTTAGCATCTACTTAGTGAACATAAACTGATTAGCATCCACTGGCTAGTATCTACTTGGTTGGCATCCAATGGATAGCATCTACTTGGTTCACTTTCACTGGTTAGCATCTACTGATTAGCATGAAGTTCTCACTGGTAGAGGTCATTGAGTTTCGATGGTTTAAATTGATGGGTTATTGGAATTCTCTCTCTCTCTCTCTCTCTCTCTCTCTCTCTCTCTCTCTCTCTCTCTCTCTCTCTGTGTGTGTCTGATAAGGGGCTCGAACGCTGGCCACTCATTTTATAAAATGAGCGCGGTACCACTGTACTGTAATGTCACTGCGCTCCGAGGCCAGAGAGAGAGAGAGAGAGAGAGAGAGAGAGAGAGAGAGAGAGAGAGAGAGAGAGAGAGAGAATTTTCTCCCAATCTTATCTGCTATTCCAATGGTTTGGTACAGCTCTATTTTCGACATTATTTCCACTTAATTTCATACATTTTCATTTAATTTCATACATTTTTAACTTAATTTCCTACATTTTCACTTAATTTCATACATTTTCACTTAATTTCGTACATCGTCACCAAATTTCACAGATTTTTCACTTAATTTCATAAATATTTCACTTAATATCATATATTTTTCGTTAATTTCATACATTTTTCACTAAATTTCTTACATGTATCACTTAATTTCATAAATTTTCACCTATTTAAAAAATTATTTATTTCATACATTTTTCACTTAATGTCATACATTTTCACTTAATTTCATGCATTTTCAATCAATTGCATAAATTTTCACTTCATTTCATACATTTTCGTTTAATTTCATACAAGTTTGACTTAATTTCATAAATTTTTACTCAATTTCATACATTTTCATTGGATTTCATTCATTGTTCACTCAATTTCATACATTTTTCACTTATTTTCTTACATTTTTCACTTAATTGCATACACTCTAGGCATCAGTAGAGGAGAAAAATACGAAGAAATAATACAATCACTTTTCTTCTTATTCTTCTTCTGGGAAGCACAGTCATGCCTAAACATTAGGGAATAGGGCCAAGTGTCCTCTCATTATCATGGTTACCTCACGATCTAATGGCACACGTCGCTAGAATCGTAATTACTATACATACATACATATATATATATATATACTGTATATATATATATATATATATATATATATATATATATATATATATATATATATATATATATATATATATATAAATAAATAAGATTATTTTAAACAACTGAATTTCATACAACATATTACCACCGCTACTACTGAAAGAAACAAGGCAACGAATAAATGCAGATAACACTGCTAACTTCTCCTAATATAAATAAAGTCCATATTAATCTATTTACTTCCTGGAAAAGGGAGCGAAATCATACATATATGACCTCTTCTTTCTTTAGATGAAGATGGTCTCCAGGTAGCATCAGATATATATATATATATATATATATATATATATATATATATATATATATATATATATATATATATATATATATATATATATATATATTTATATATGCTGCTTACAAAAACCTGGGACATGCGCTTTTTGTTACATGAAAAACGTCGAACTTCTCAGTTCCAGAGGTCCTTTATTCCTCACACTGTTGCACTGTGGAACAGTCTCCCTGAGGACGTTGTGCAATTGGAACCTCAAAAGATCGAGCAAAGATGCAATGCACTGCTACCCTAAAACAATTCTCCTTGTTCTTTAATAATTCACTTGACTTTGTATCTATTTATTTATTAATTTAATTTATTTCTTTTTTATTAACTAATCTCTTCTTTCTGTATTCCCTATTACCTTCTGTTACTTCTTTCAAATGAACATCATATTCTTTGGAAGTTTGAATTCCAAGTCAATGTCCCCTGTGGTGGGCTTGTTCCATATGAACAGGGTTCATCTTCTGAATAATAATAATAATAATAATAATAATAATAATAATAATAATAATAATAATAATAATAATAATAATAATAATAATATCTTTGAATTTCAAGTCAATGGCTCCTGTGGTGGCCTTGTTCCATGTGAATAGTGTTCATCTTCTGGATATAATAACAGTAATAATATAAAAACTATAATAAAATAATCATACTTCTAAACCAGTGGTCTTCAAACTTTTAAAGACCATGGCCCACTTTAGGCATTTCCAAATATTCATGGCCTACTGCCCTTCAGATTTAGCATATAAACTATGTTCATACTAAAACATGCGATACCAGGTACTTCAGGAACTTTATTACATTTTCTTAACATGTTCAAACAGAATTTTCATAAATGAATTATATGGTAAATGTATCTAAGAAATTTTCATGAAAGTTAAATTTAATAATCCAGAAATCAATGACTGAACTATGATTATTGTAAATAAAATTCATGTACTGAACCTTACGGCTTGAAACATGGCCAAAAGATAAACAGCTTCTCTGCTGTTCATGGTAACCACTAACTCAGGTAAGGCAGCTAATGCGATGGATGTCCTTGTTTCATATGTACAAGCTTATCAAATCGGGGGAGAATTGTGGACAAGGCACATCGCATGTCATCCTCCATCTCTAAGAGGGTTTCTAGCTTTTGTTTTGATTTGAAGTAAGGCAGAAAAGCCTGATCCACATAAGTAAGTGGAGGAGAAAGGTAGAAGTGTTTTTAGTGGACGCTTACCAATTCTCGGGTATGATGCACTTACTGAGCCCAGAGTTCCTGTACAGAGAGCTCTTTTTGCCAACACTTTACACCGGAATCAAATTTCATTTCCAAGTATTAATCTTGGTCAGGGTCTGACACAGAATCTGGCTCAATATTAAATGGATCTGCTATAAATGACAGATCTATGGTTTCAAGATCAGGGAAGTATCTGGAAAATTCTTGACCCAAATTTTAAAGGTGGTTGATTATTTCATTTTGGAGACAAGGATGTAGTTCTTTTTTCACCTTCAACGACTTCACAAAAATTCTCAAACATTGCAAAATTACCGGCATTAATTTTCCTAACCCAGTTCTGGATCTTAGCAATGAAGGCATGCAATGAGTCAACAAAATGAATTACAGTTTTGTCTTTACACTGAAGTTTCAGATTTTCATTTCTTTTGTTTTTATTTTATTCTCTAATTTTTATATAGTTAATTTATTTTTTATTAAAATCTAGTTAAATGTCCATGGCCCACCTGAAAACCAGGCCATGGCTCGCCAGTGGGCCATGTAATCTAAACCAACATCCTTTTCTTGCTAGTTATCTAGTTACCTTGAAGCTGTAGCGGCGACTACGCTCAGAAAAATTATCTGATATCGAAATCGCGTGGTCCGCTATTGAAAAGCTGACTCCACACACTACTGCCACGTACAAAACGATGCGAACACGCAATTATACCAGACAGCATTCGCCGAATGTACCTTGGTAGTCTATTTCAGACGAGCCAAAGTAATTAACGCGGTCCCTAAAGTCACTGAACTCTGCCAAAATTGTGTCTGCGATTGTCCGCGAGCAGGACAGTGCAGTGGCTCCACCTTGCGTCCGAGGATTTTACGTAACGCTTTTAAGCATCTTTTAAAAGTGTTCCGTTAGGCCTTGTGAACGTATTTATTTCTCCGAGGGATGGTAATGACAGAATCGATACCTTTTGTATTTAAATAGTTTAAGGAACGGTAATGACAAAATCCATACCCTTTGTATTTACATATTTTGGTTTCAATGCCCTCTTGATGTTGTGGTTTTCAGTGAATAAAGTGATGAAGATGATCTTAGATAATCGACTGACTCTATAGATATGATATTACATAACTGGCTGACTATACAACGTATTTATTTCTCCGAGGGATGGAAATGGCAGAATCAATACCTTTTGTATTTATGCAGTTTGATTTCAAATGATCACTAGATGATGTTTTCAATCAATATATAATATATTGATTGACTCTATAATACATGAAATATCAAATTAACTATAACAATGGTTACCTTGCTAAGCAGGAATGTAAAATATCCAACGTAATTCAGTTTATCACGAAGAGACATTCAGAAATAACAAGAAATACGGTCTCATGACAATGATTAAAACCTTTTTCCAGAAAGATACAGCTAGGGGTTTTGTAATGTTACAGACACTTCCCTTGAATACAAACGAACAGACAGACAGACAGACAGACAAAAGAATAACGTCAATGTAAAGGGACAAGTCTCCTCTGCCAAGTGACTACGGGCAGAGAAATCTGCCCCTTGTTTTGGAACAGACAAAAATGACCCCTCTAAAACGATAGCCAGGCGACTACGTTCAACCCCAAGGAACAAACAAAATCAACAACAATAAAAAAAAACACAAAAACATACTAACGTTATAAATAGACGCAGCAATAAAACGAACTGTTTACACGAGTCACGAACTGCATGACATTAGCCAGAGTCTCGAAAGGGATTTTGTCATCAGCTGATGCCAATAACCTGGAAGCCTTGAAAAACTGACATACTGAGCAGTTTATTAACACGCATCGATTGTGCGCTTGTCAGAATATTAATTTCAGGCGAGCACGCAACAGATTAATTAATAACCCGTCGACAGAAATGAAAACTTGACGAAAGCAGACGCCAATTTATATATAAATGACAATGAAGTTGTTAGCAGGATGGCGCACTGAAATTAGCGGAGCAGGGAAACCTCAGTGTGTGTTCTTGACATAACAAACTATTTTGTAATGTGACTCGACCCCTCAAAAACATTTTTCAATATTAAAGAGGTTCATCCATATGTTTCTGAATATTGGACAAATCACCTCTCCCCAGAGGCCTCAGAAACTCTTATTGAAACCAGCAGACATCCAGCCACATGTATTGAACTTCTCCTTATTATCCAACATAAAAGGTAACATCCTTCCTCTCTTGACAAGTTTTCACAAAAAAGAAAAATCAAGTGATGGCATGATTTTTCCACCACCATCAACTCTCTCTCTCTCTTCCCTCACCCTCCCTCCCTCTCCTATCTCTCTCTCTCTCTCTCTTTCCTCCCTCTCCTATCTCTCTCTCTCTCTTCCCTCACCCTCTCTCTCTCTCTCTTCCCTCACCCTTCCTCCCTCTCCTATCTCTCTCTCTCTCTCTCTCTCTCTCTCTCTCTCTCTCTCTCTCTCTGTCTACCATCTCCATCCCCCAAGTCTTTTTCTGTCTGTTTGTCTCTGTCTCTCTCCAGCTCTGTCTGTCTACCTCCCTTCCCCCATCTCTCTCTCTCTTTCTCTCTCTCTCTCTCTCTCTCTCTCTCTCTCTCTCTCTCTCTCTCTCCTATTCACAAAAGAAAAGAGAGGCCATTTCCTATATATATTTCCCTTAACCATATTTGTTTCCATTTTTCGTTAAACAAAACACATCTGTCAACTTGTCTGTAGGACGACTGGAAATGAATAGTAGGATGACTGGAAATGAACTGTAGGACGACTGAAAATGAACAGTAGAAAGACTGGAATCGAATGGTAGGACGACTAGAAATCAACAGGACGACGACTGGAAATGAAGAGTAGCACGACTGGAAATTAACGGTAAGACGACTGGAAATGAATAGTAGGACGACTGGAAATAAACAGTTGGACGACTAGAAATGAATAGTAGGACGACTGGAAATTAATAGTAGTACGACTGGAAATAAACTGTAGGGCGTCTGGAAAATGAACAGTAGGACGACTGGAAATAAACTGTAGGGCGACTGGAAATGAACAGAATGACGACTGGAAATGAACAGCAGGACGACTGGAAATAAACTGTAGGGAAACTGGAAATAAACAGTGAGACGACTGGAAATAAACAGTAGGACGAATGGAAACAAACAGTAGGACGAATAGAAACAAACAGTAGGACGACGGGAAATAAACAGTGGGACGACTGGAAATGACGAATGTTGATGGTTTCATGTGTGAGCACTCAGGGAATTTTTATGATTTAATAATGCGTAAACATTCAGAACATGTTTAGGGTTTAATATTAAGTGTGACCATTCAGATAATGTTTAGGGTTTAATGTGTAAACATTCAGAAAATGAACATTCAAAATGTTCATGGTTTGAAATGTGAACATGACGTGACTATTTTATTGTTAAATCTGGGTATCCTAGACCGCAGGCTTTCAAAGAAAAAAAAGATAGGATAAAAAGTTTATGTGGTAGCAGCAGTAGTAGTAGAAGTAGGAGTAATAGTAGCAGAAGTATCATAAGAAATAGGAGTCATTTTAGCAGTAGAAGTAAGAGTAATAGCAGCAGAATTAGCAGTAGAAGTAGGACGAATAGCAGTAGGAGTAATATCAGAAGTACGAACAATAGCAGCAAAAGTATCAGTAGAAGCAGGAGTAATAGCAGCAGAAGCAGAAGTAAGAGCAGTAGAAGTAGGAACAATTGTAGCAGTAACAGCAGCATAAGTAGGAACAACAGTAGCAGAAGTAGGAGTAATAGTAGCAGAAGTAGCAGTATAATATCCGTTCAAGTAGAGTAATATCAGCAGAAGCGGGAGTAATAGCAGCAGAATTAGCAGTAGAAGCAGGATTAATAGCAGCAGAAGCAGCAGTAGAAGTAAAAGTAGGGAAGCATGGCATCACAGATCAGACGAACAAGAAAGCTCTCCGATTAGACAGATTCCCTTCAGGTCAGAGGTACAAAATACCTGTAGTATTATTCCCGCGAGAAGTAAAAAAAAAAAAAAAAAAAAAAAAAAAAAAGAGGGCAAAGGGAAGAAACTCTGGCATCCTCATCTTCATCCTCCTCCTCCTCCTCCTCATCTTATTCTTCTTCTTTCTCATCTCTCAACCCCGCCGCCACCTCTCGATCACAAACACACACACACACACACACACACACCAACTCAGCGGGGCATATTGATTGCTGAGCAAATGTAACTGAACTACGACTACTCCTGCTGCTGCTGCTTTTAATGCTGCTGCTGCTGTTAGATGCTGCTGTTCTGGTAAGATTCTCTTCATTTCTTCATATATTTTTTATCCGTCTCGGTTTCCATATCTTAGGCATGCGACAGCTTACGGCAGAGGGTACAATATTTTTACGAATAGCGGACGTCGAAGGGGAGGGGAAAAATAACCCACCATCGCTGAAGTGGGTTGTGATAAAAGGATCGAACGGAAACTCGAAAGCGTCCTCACTTTCCTCACAGGAGTTTCCTCACTTCATTCTCAGTTCTCAAATCATCTCCTCTCCATTGATCACGGTCAAATTGAGCTTTCATTCACACATACTATTCTCTTGACTGACTGGAAGACGAATCAGATGATATATTAAACTGCTTCACTTCAGCTGATTTAAAAATCAATTTCAGATTTCAAAGATCACCAACAGCTGATGGATACCTTTAAAACAGGCAACAGCCATACTTCGAAGTTCTCGCCCATCCATGGGGAATGGTGTGGGTCTTACAACTTCATCCCCTAAGCACTAACTGATTAAAATGAAAATTTTAACAGCTCTTGGATCCATTCCCTCTTAAAAGGGCACAATAAGGTTAAAAGTGAAATAAAAATGAATACAAAATCTGGATTTTCTATGTCAACGAGATCCCGCATACCAGAGTTAATGGAAATAAACATTCTATCATCGGTTTTAATACAAATATGAAGAAGAAGAAAGCTTCAGTGGTTGTAATATGAAGAAGAGAGCTTCAGTGGTTTTAATAAAATATGAAGAGGAAAGTGGTTTTTTAATAAAATAGTGGTTGAAGAGGAAAGTTTTAATAAAATATGAAGAGGAAAGCTTCAGTTGTTTTAATACAAATAAGAAGAAGAAAACTTCAGTGGTTGTAATGTGAACAAGAGAGCTTCAGTGGTTTTAATAAAATATGAAGAGGACAGCTTCTGTTGTTTTAATATAAATATGAAGAAGAAGAAAGCTTCAGTGGTTTTAATACAAATATGAAAAATAAAGCTTCAGTGGTTTTACTGAAAATATGAAGAAGAAGAAAGCTTCAGAGTTAAATACAAATATGAAGAAGAAGCAGCTTCAGTGGTTTCAATACAAATATGATAGCAGAAAAAAGCTTCATTGGTTTTAATGCAATTATGAAGAAGAGAGCTTCAGTGGTTTTCAAATAAATATGAAGAAAGCTTCAATGATTTTAATACAAATATGAAGAAGAGAGCTTCAATGGTTTTTAACATACGAGTATATACTGTAAAAGAAAACTTCAGGGATCTTAATAAAAATATGAATGAGAAGAAAACTTCAGTGGTTTTAATACAGATATGAAGAAGAAAGCTTCTGTGGTTTTAATACACATATGAAGAATAAGAAAGCTTCAGTGGTTTTAATACACATACGAAGAATAAGAAAGCTTCAGTGTTTTTAATACAATTATGAAGAAGAAGAAAGCTTCAATTGAAGAATAAGAAAGCTTCAGTGGTTTTAATACAGAAGAAGAAAAGTGAATAAGAAAGTTTCAATGGTTTTAATATAAATATGTGGTTTTAAATACAATTATGAAAAAGAAGAAAGCTTCAGTGGTTTTAATACAAATATGAAGAAGAAAGCTTCAGTGGTTTTAATATAAATATGAAGACGAAGAAAGTTT
Organism: Macrobrachium rosenbergii; assembly: GCF_040412425.1. NCBI lineage: Eukaryota > Metazoa > Arthropoda > Malacostraca > Decapoda > Palaemonidae > Macrobrachium > Macrobrachium rosenbergii. Next base: position 43,509,576 of record NC_089746.1, read on the forward strand.
CAGTGGTTTTTAATACAAAGACTGTATAATGAGGAAGAAAGCTTCAATGGCTTCAATACAATTACGAAGATGAAAGCAACAACGATTTAAATGAAAACATGAAGAAGAAAGCTACTGTGGTTTTAATGATATTATGAAGAAGAAGACGGTTTCAGTAGTTTTAATACAAATACGAAGAAGAATAAAGCTTCAAAACTTTCAGCATACACAACGAGGATATAAAGAAGAAATCTTCAAAAGAACAGCATAAGCATAAGGACCTCGCCTTGACTGAGGCCACTAATCAGCACTACCTTCATCAAGTTCAAACGGAAATAAAGATAAACAAAAGCAAAGACAGGTCACCGCCGTGAAATGAATGGGACATTCATTGGAGGTCGTTCTGAAGAATGAATGCTAGAGAGATGAAGGCGCTTTGCCGAAGATCTGTTTGATTCTCTCCTCACAGATCTAATGTTGATGGACTCAATTCTGCTATCTTCCCCAACCCCCCACCACCTTCTCGGTATCAATGAATTTGTAAGGGTGGTTTCTGAGCTCTCTCTCTCTCTCTGTATATATATATATATATATATATATATATATATATATATATATATATATATATATATATATATATATATATATATATATATATATATATATACATATACATACATATATATATATATATATATATATATATATATATATATATATATATATATATATATATATATATATATATACATGCACTCAAACATCCCCACACACACATACATACATGCATACATACATACATGTAGATATATATGTATATATATGCATATATTATATACAGCAGATTGAGGCATATAATTAAATCTTCATTTCCTAACTACAGAGAGCACCTTGCAAAATGACGGTAGCCAAAAACTACAGAAGTAGTGAAACAAATTTTCCATTAGTATAATGTTCAAACACCATGGATCAAAAAATAAAAATTATTTCTTGAAAATATGTAACAGTTTCCCTAAAGGATATTTTTTAACACATTAAAGATTTATAGAGTCAGAACTGTAAAGCTTTCAGGATATTTCAGACAATTTCAAGTTATCAAAACTGGATTTAATTTAGTTGTCAAGTTAACCTGCGTTTAGCTACTGGGGCAACACAGCCTCCATTTAATTTGAGTGAGTCAAAATAAACTTTCTTTTTAAAGAGCAGAGATTAATGGGCTGGATAAAGTAATGCCTTTTCTAGCCGTGATACCACCATCAGAAGACTTAATCTAACTGCCATTAATGTTTTACTTGAATGATAATTGGGTTTCTTTACAGAAACATAACAAAAATTTGGATCATAAAAAGAAATATATCAGTATCACTGACACGTGAAAGATCCTTACTTAGGGATTACAGGAGAAAGGAAAGTTTTATTCATATGAATACCATACTTGGGAATCACTCACGAATGAATCATACCTTAGCAGAGAAATTATTCATGAATGAGTCAAGGATTTATTTGACTGAGGGACTGCTGATATTCATACTTTAGCTTTGTAAGATTGAGAACAAGGTCGACCTCATAATATGCTCAAGGTTCACCTAAAATTAAGGTGAAATAAAAATTTACTTATGACAAACAGGAAAAGGAATACAGTTACAAAAGAACTGGAATTAAAATTTAGTCCAAGGCAAGTGGAGTTGAAATTTCGATATGGAAGTACTGGAATTCGTTTATGGAAAGACTGGAATATAACTTGCTATGGAAGAACTGGAATCGAAATTCCGTGACAGAAACACTGGGATCAAACTTCATTTACGGAAGAACCAGAATAAACTGGAATTCGTTCATGGATAAACTGGAATATAACTTGTCATGGGAGAACTGAAATCGAGGTAAGACCTTGAATTTCACTTCACTCTTCACAACTACCTCATTAATGGAATATCGTGCCGAACATGAGGTCAATTTG
>NC_089746.1:43519011-43539011 GCF_040412425.1 Macrobrachium rosenbergii
CAGAAAAAAAAAAATCTTTCGAGCCAGAAATATTGATTTTTTTCCTTTACCAGAAGAAAAACAATTCGAGCGAGAAATATTTATCTTTTCCTTAGCAGATGAAAAAATTTTTCGAGTGAGAAATATTGATTTTTTCCTTTACCAGAAAAAAACATCTTTCTAGCAAGAAATATTTCTTTCTTCATTTACCAGAGGAAAACATCTTTCGAGCAAAAAATATTGATTCCAGAAGAAAAAGATCTTCCGAGAGACATTTGTTTTATCCTTAACCAGAAGAAAAACATCTTTCGAGCGAGAAATATTCATTTTTCCTTTACCAGAAGAAGAAAAGAATCTTTCGAGCGAGAAATATTATTTTTTCCTCTACCAGAAGTAAAACATCTTTCGAGCGAGAAAGATTTATTTTTTTTCTTTAGCAATGACAAACACTTTTCGAGCGAGAAATATTTCTTTCTTCCTTTACCAGAAGAAAAAGATCTTTTTCCTTTACCAGAAGTAAAAACATCTTTGGAGCGAGAAATAATCCTTTATTTTTTCCTTTACTAGAAGTCACGCCCATGGCGTCCGGCCGCCTTCTTCAAACGGTCTGGGCAGTCCACGCGACAACACCTTCTTCTCCAGTTGTGTCAAAGCAAGCACTAAAGCTAATTAATCAACTCGGAGAGCGGGTAGGGGGTACATACAAAACACCAAACGACCAGAGCAAGTGCCAAGTCCGTCAAAACACTTCGTGCACTTTTCAACTGCAATAGATTCCCGACGTAACTGTGCAACGTTTTAATACGTCTATTAGTGGCATGACACACTCAAACGGTGGGGCTGCCACTGTACAAAATAATGCGTCTTATGGCGTGCTAACGTTAAATCCATGAAGATATCAGTGGCAGTCACAAAAATACTTTAATAAGATGTAGGTGGTTTCCGTAAAATACGTCTTACGACGCGCTAACGTAAAACCCACGAAAATATCAGTGACTCGTAAAAATACGCTAATATGAAGTGGTGACGTCACACGCTAAGATACCGGTGGTTTTCGCAAAATTCGTCACATGAAATGGCAATGTCACAGTTGTAAATACGACTGTGACGCTCATAAAAATACGTTATATGAAACGTCTGTCGTAGGAAAATGCGCAATACAGGCATGTATAAAGATGGTCATAGCAAAAATACGGAATGAAATAAGTTGGCACCAAAAAACCGTAAATATAAAATGAGGCAGCCATTGTGAAAATTCATATGACATAGTAATGTAACACACACACACATATATATACCAGGGGCTAATATCAAAACAAATAAGACATGATAACATAGCACACACAAATATAAGGGTATCATTGTCAAAATACATAATGAAGACATAATAAGACATGAAAGTATGGGTGGCTATTGTTAAAATACGTAATGTGACTTTATCAAGTCCCAAACCAACAAAAATAACGGTGACCATTGTCTAAATACGAAATAAGGCTTTATGAGGTCCCAAACCCACAAAAATGTGGATAGTCATTGTTTTTAAAAAACGTAATAATATATTATAAAGTCCCAAACCAAGAAAAATATGAGTGGCCATTGTTAATATACGTAATAAGACCTTATAACGCCACAAACCCCACAAAAATAAGGGTGGCCGTTGTCTAAATACATAATAAGACTTTATAAAGTCCCAAACCCACAATAATATGGGTGGCCTTTCTCTAAATACGTAATAAGACTTTATAAAGTCCCAAACAAAGAAAAATATATGTGGCAGCGTTAAAATACGCAATAAGACTTTTATAAAGTCCCAAACCTCAAAAATTAAGGGTAGCCATTGTCGAAAACACGTAATATGAGAGGGTTACATACACGTTCATCAGAACGGGGGTTACCTTAGTTGCTCACAACGAGGCCTACAGGGATGTAATAAGAGTTATTTTTAAACTCTTGGATAAAGTCTGGTGCTAAGCTGAAGCCAGCAGGTTGTTTTAAGTGTAGTATGAAGCAAGGCGTGGCCTTGGACACACCATTCAGAGGATTATTATTATTATTATATTATTATTATTATTGGAGAAACAAATCCACAGTTATGTATGGGTACATATATTTAAAAAAATCTCTACAGAGTTTTCGGGAATGTGTTTGTGACTGAGGTTGAAAATGGGAATCGAACAGATTCCCGAAAGCTCTTTGTAGAGATTTATTTTAAAATATAAATACCCATACGTAACTGTGGACTTGTTTCTCCATTTCCAGACTCATGCAACTATGAGTATTTTCTAATTATTATTATTATTATTATTATTATTATTATTATTATTATTATTATTATTATTATTTAGCCCTTACGGAGACGTCTTTTGAGAGGAAAGTGAAAATTTCTTTATGGATTAGATGTAACTGACTGGATGTCAAATGTGGCAAAATGTAAACTAAATCAAATATTATCAGTATATTTAAAGAATATGGGAATTTTGCTCAACTGAAACGTCATTTGACACCTTTGTATACCAAGAAAGTAAGAAAAAATGCAATTTTCAAATTTATCAAATTTATCAGAAGTATCTTCAAAAACTCCAATATCTTATTACTTTAATAAAAAAATATCAGATCGTTTAAAAATCATTCCCCCCCATAAGAAAATCAAACATGAGGTAAATGAGTTCAACATAAAAAAATTCAAACATGAAGTACATGAATTAAAAAAAATTCAACTCTCTCTCTCTCTCTCTCTCTCTCTCTGTATACAAAATTATATATATATATATATATATATATATATATATATATATATATATATATATATATATATATATACATACATATACATATACACACACACATATATGTAGACAGCAAACTTTACAAAAAAAAAAAAACTTGTGATCCATACATATAGCATTCCATCACCAATGACCACCTCCCTGCAGATACAAGTCCATGATGCTTTGCTTAGAGAGAGAGAGAGAGAGAGAGAGAGAGAGAGAGAGAGAGAGAGAGAGAGAGAGAGAGAGAGAGATTTCGCAACCGAACTTTACAGTAAAACCACTATCAGGAGGCAACAGTTACACAAAGATGAACAACTTTGAGTCCCTGAAAAAAATGAAACAAGTTTATCTTTCATTTACTTTTTCTTGGAAACCGCCTGAGAGAGAGAGAGAGAGAGAGAGAGAGAGAGAGAGAGAGAGAGAGAGAGAGAGAGAGAAATCCCTCCTCTTGTTAAGAGGTACATAACACTGGCGATTGATGGAACCGAAACAGCCAGAGGCCCTTTTAATTCTCTGACGTCAGAGACTGAAAAGTCATTCATCGGAGTTTGTTTATTTGTTTTTTTCTTCTTTTTATTCTCTCTTCTTCATCGCCGTTACTCAGCCGGAGCAGCGAAGTGACCGCTTAACGCCCTCGAAAACAAACAAAGCCGCACACACACAAACACACACACACACACACGCACACGCACAAGCGAGCACACACAGTGCCAGTTATGTTCCTTGTTTATTTGAGAACGCTAGATGGCCAGAAAGTTCCTAGATAGATGAAAGGTGTTATTCATTGAATGGACTGTATTTATGCACTTAACCTCCCTCAGAACACCTTTCTTAGGAATACACAGGTAACAGGGAATATTTCCCATCTGAAAAACAGTAAATGAATACCAGTTATCCATCAAGAATACGCTGTTGTCACGAAACGCAAACTCACGCACGTACTCTTCGTAATTTTCAAAGAATGGAAATGACGATATTTCGATTCGCGAAGTTAATTTCACGCTGAAATAAGAGAGCAGTTTTTTTTGAGACACTAGAAGTTTTAAGTGATGATATTCAATTAATAAGTCCAATTATGGAATTTTGCTTTGACTCTAAAATTCATGTTTGATTTTCATGTGACATTCACGTGAATTAAATAAAAAACTTGGCGGTTATTATTATTATTATTAAAATAATAATAATAATAATAATAATAATAATAATAATAATAATAATAATAATAGTAATAATAATAATTATTATTATCACTATTGTTATTATTATTTATTATTATTCAGAAGATAAACTCTATTTATATGGAAGAAGCCTACAGGGGCCACTGACTTGAAATTCAAGCCTCTAAAGAATATAATCATTAACTTTTCTGAAAATCAGAATTTTTTGGACTCTGTATATAGGATATAATGGCATCTTTTTATACTACATTAAAAAAATGTGGTTTCTCCCTGAGACTGTACCCCGTGGGGGAAGGGGGTGGGGGGAAGTTGTTAAACCAGGGAGACGGTGAAACCCGTAGGCCATAAACTGGCACTCGGGGGGAATTTCTAAGTCAAACTTATTTATCGTGATTTTCGGTTATCATGGATTCTTCAACTTATCATTGTTTTTCTTTGTATTGTAAAATGTTTGTACTGAATATAATCATATACATACAAGCACATTATATATATATATATATATATATATATATATATATATATATATATATATATATATATATATATATATATATATATATATATACATACATACATGCATACATGACGTGTTTGTACAGAACGAAAATATATGATCAGTTGGATCCGTTCGTCTGATTCGAACAGCCACTTTCACATTCACATTCACATTTAAACATGTCAAGTATCACATACGCGCACGGAAATCACAAGACAACATATACGCACAGGGTAATTGGTTAATTAATTTATGTCTACTAAAACTGGCGTCACACACACAAGGTAATCATACCTGTCGGTTTCCCTGTACAGCAGAAACATCCATCCCCACACAAACCTCCAGAACAGATCATGTTGGTTATTGTTTATGACCAAAAGTAATGACCGTTATTGTTTATGACCATAAATTATGATTGTCATAGTTTACGACCATAAGTAATGACTGTTGTTGCTTACGACCATAAGTAATGATCGTTACTGTTTATGACCATAAATTATGATTGTCATAGTTTATGACCATAAGTAATGACTGTTATTGCTTATGACCATAAGTAATGATTGTTATTGTTTATGACCATAAATTATGATTGTTATTGTTTATGACCATAAGTAATGACTGTTATTGTTTACGACCATAAGTATCGATTGCATTTTTTATTATTTATTATGATTTTTATTGTTTATGACCATATGTAATCATTGCTACTGTTAACGGCAATAAATTATGACTGTATTGTTTATGACAATAGTTATGGTTGTTATTGTTTATAACCATAAGTAATGATTGTTATCGTTTATGACTGTAAGCAATGATTATTACTGTTTATGACCATAAGCTATGCTGTTATTGTTTATGATTATAAGTAATGGCTGCTTGGTTTTATGACCATAAGTAATCACTTCATTGTATATGACCACAAGTAATGATTGTTATTGTTCGCAGCAAGTTAATAAATGTTACAGTTATTGACCATAAATAATGACTGTTATTGTTTATAGCAATAAGATATAATGTCATTTCTTATGAGCCCAAATAATGACTATCATTGGTTATGAAAAATAAGTTATGATTGTTACTGTTTATGACCATAAGTAATTATTGTTATTGTTTATGACCATAAGTTATGATTATTATTGCTTATGACCATAAGTAATGAGTGTTTTTGTTAATGGCAATAAATTTGGATTATTATTGTTTATGACTGTAAGTAATTATTATTATTGTTTGTGACCATAAGTAATGACTTATTGTTTATGGCAATAAGTTTTGATTGCTATTCTTTACGATCATAACCAATTATTGTTATTGTTTATGACCATAAGTAATTACTGTTATTGTTTATGACCATAAATTACGATTGTTATTGCTTATAACAATACGTAATGACTGCATCTAAGTGCCAATATGATCGGACACTGTCTGACACTGTTGCCAAGGAAATTCCTCAACCATGACACCTCGCTATTGCATCATGCCAATCTGGTGATATTGCATGGCTTATTAGAACAGAATGGGGTGGGGGTGAAGTGAGGGGAGGAGAGGGGAGGAGGGGGAAGGGAAGGAGTTTAGCGATGACCTACCTAACTGCCTGATACGTTATTCTGAATCGGACAAGCTTCACTTGGGTGCAAGACCTCGTGTCCCTCTGAAGCTTGGATGGGGTTGTACATAAATCACCATCTGCAACTGGTGACGTACTCGTCATAGGTACAGAGTACAAATACGGAGAGAGAGAGAGAGAGAGAGAGAGAGAGAGAGAGAGAGAGAGAGAGAGAGAGAGAGAGAGAGAGACTTTAATCATGGTGTTTCGAAAGAATGAAATGGGCTCAAAGTGAAATGACGTGCGGCTGTCAATCATAAAACGAAGCTTGAAAAAAAGTTGACCGAGTGTTCAGCTTTAAATTGCGGACGATATGCGTTCAGACAATTACACGCAAATCGACTAACATCAGTAACACTAACCCGAGAGTAAAAGCTGCTGAATTGTTGATCGTGGACAGAACTACGCCCACTGTCGCTCAAAAGCGAGATCTGCTTCATGATAGATAACACATTCGAGCGTGAAAATAACAGACAGAGGAAGTTATGTTGATATTACTCATTCATTCATTCAATAGCTCATGTGATGCATTACTACTCTAATACAATTAAACTTGTACTTTAATATTTTACTTACATTTTTATTCATCTATTAATTTGTTGATTTACCTGTTTTTCTTATAAATGAAATTCCTCTTTCTGTATTTCACATTTCCTTGTGTTACTCCTTTCGAATGAATACCACATTCTTTGGAAGCCTGAACTTCAAGTCAGTGGCTTGTTCCATATGAATAGGGTTCATCTTCTGAATAATAATAATAATAATAATAATAATAATAATAATAATAATAATAATAATTATATAGAATCCACTAGACAAGTTCGCTAGATCAGTTACGGAGTTCTTCCTTCTTAAGTGGCCAAACTCGAACCCACACACGGAAATCGGAGTGAGGTTGCTAGACCCAGCCTTTATACGAGAAAAGGAAAAAGTTTATTTCCTCACATACGTCCGTATACCTGCCGAATTCAGATACGTTTAGCTAACTCGAGTCGATACAGACCTCACATACGTCCGTGTACCTGCCAAATTCAGACGAAATAGACCCGGATCCTCATCACTGGAATATAATGCTCTTAGTTTTTTTTTAATGCATTCAACGTGATCTTGTGAACGTGACCAGATATCGCTTGTGAATGGACAGTAGCACATTACATTAATGAAATGTCATTTACCAATTTAAACATAAGGAACCAAAACAGCCTTGGAATACACACATACATACATACTTGCATACGTCAGCTGAAGCCAAAGGAATAGCTTGAAAAGGGGCACAAAGATGTGTTAATTACACGAAACTACTTGATATTCTGTCGTTTCTTTTCAAGCTTTTCCTGTGGCTTCAGCTGATAAACAACCCACGTGCATATCTTTGTGATTTTTTAGTATACATACATAGAGAGAAAATGTGCTCAAGATCAACTATCTCAAAACACAAGCCCGTAAATAAATAGGTGTAATGTTTCTCCATTTAATTTTCTTTGTTTTTTTATTCTTTGTTTTTTTTATATAACCGGGCATTAGTGAAAGGTAATGTTTCTACATTAAATTTTCTTTATTTTTAATTTTCCCCCTTTTTTTTTACAAACGGACATTAGTGAAAGGTAATGGTTCTACTTTAAATATTCTTTTTTTTTTAAATAATCAGACATTAGTAAAAGATAATATTTCTACATTTAATCTTCTTTATTTTTCAACTTTTTTTTTAAAACAATCGAACATCAGAGAAAGGTAATGTTTCTGCATTAAATATTCTTTACTTTTTAAATAACCAGACATTAGTGAAAGGTAATGTTTCTACATTTAATCTTCTTTATTTTTCATTTATTTTTTAAATAATCAGACAGATTAATGAAAGAGCGATCGGCAAACTTCCCAGGACTGACACTGATGAGCTTCCTCGACGAAGAGAACCTTGGATGTCAAACACATGAATCATTCATGATGGCTCTCACAAGGGTGGTCATCCCGCCTTGTCACTTCCCCTCAGTGCCAAAGTGAGTGGCACTCCGCCCCCTGACATCTTGCTCTAAATTGGGAAGACGTTACGTAATGGTGGACATTTTTTTTCAGGAGTTTAGCTCAGATTTATTGTGTTTTTGTGTGTGTGTGTGTGCATGGACGCCAATCAGGATCGGAATTGTGATTTGTGTGTGTGTGTCTGTGTCCATGGACGCCAATTAAGATCGGAATTGTGTTTTTGTGTGTGTGCATAGAGGCCAATCAAGACCGGAATTATGTTTTTTTGTGTGTGTGCATGGACGCCAATCAAGATCGGAATTGTTTTTTTTTTTTGCGTGCATGGACGCCAATCAAGATCGGAATTGTGTTTTTTTTGTGTGCATGGACGCCAATCAAGATCAGAACGCCAATTAAATCAGGTAGTATTCGAGATTTTTCCAGGAACTTATTACAGATTTATTTTTTTTTTTCGTGTGCATGACGCCAATCGGGAACACCAATTCAGTAAGGTAATATTCAAGATTTTTTTTCAGGAATTTAACGCAGATTTATTGTGTTGTTGTGCAACGACGTCAATCAATATTGTAAAAGACCAATTAAATTATGTAATATTAAAGATTTTTTCCTGGAACTTAATGCAGATTTTTTAATGAGTGTGCAAGTCAGCATGGAAAACCAGTAAACTACATCAAGTATTATTTAAATTTTTTCCAGGAATTTAATGCAAATTTTTGTGAGTGTGTATGTGCAAGAAAGCCAATCAAGTCTGGAAGGCCAACTTTAATCAGGTAATAAAGATTTTTCCAGGAAATTACTGTAGATTTACTGATTTTTTGTGTGTGTGTGTGTGTGTGTGCACGGACACCAGTCAAGATTGTATATCAATTAAATCAGGTAGCTAAAGATGGTTCAAGACATTCATTCTTAAGGTTTGGGTGAAAGACATGGAAGTATTTGAAAGTAACATTGACTGTAGACTTGTTTATTTTATTTATTTATTTATTTTTTTTTTTTTTTACAAAATTCAAGCATCATTAACAGGTGTGAAAATGTGAACCAAAGATTATTATCTAAGGCTGCAATGATGCTGCATAACCCAGACGACCTCTCCCCCCCCCTCCCTTTCCTCTCAAGTTGACCCTTGACCCAACTTACCTTACATGGCTTAAAGATGCCCATTATCACAGACATATCAATGAGACGACGCATCCTTCCTCGCCCGTCCTTGTGACCTGAACGCCGTCCACCACTCCTCGATCCTGAAGACCCGTCCTCGTGTCCTTTGGAGCGCCCCTTCGGGAAGCACCCTGACTCGGCCACGTCAGGAGGGCACTCTCTTTCCCAGGACGGTGCTCGCGATATGCCCGCTCCGCAGGGGCACGTCTGAGTGAACCGGGGGTCAGGCACCCCGTCAGGTAATTCGTGAGTGACGGTCGGACGGTGGTGGCGGTAGGAGACGCGAGAATCCCTCCCTCCATTATGGTAGTTATGGTGATGGTAGTGATGGTGCCCATGGTGGTGGTAATGGTGATGGTAGGGGGACTCGCAGTAGGTGCCTCCGCAGGAGACTAAGTCGGGATGGAAGTTGGCTGCTTCGCGCTGAGGGCTGGCATCTCTGGAAGGCGGCCTGGATGGAGGTCTGGAAGACGGCCTGGAAGAGCCTCTTGAGGGCCCGCGAGATGGACCTCTCGAGGGAGGTTTGGAAGGGCCTGGTCCGCCGCCGCCGGTAGCCACCTCCGGTAGTCCTCTGGAACCTCCCCCGCTACAACCACCACCACCACTATCTCCTCTTCCTCCCCCTCCCCCTCCTCCTCCACTACCACCACCCTTTTCCCGGTGCTTACTCTTCAGTAGGAGCTGCATTCTCCATTCGACAACTGTGAGGGCTTCCAGGCCGGTGGCTATGAAAAGGGGAACGAGGGCTAAGGAATCACAAGACTGGAACCACACACAAAAACACCCGCGGTGTTATTAGGCCTCCATCACATCTTCCAGGCTAAACACATCTTGACAGTAGTACCACTTGCTCATTGCTCCACGCAATGACCAATATCTATCGGCTTGCGTCTCCTTCTCGAAGGGTGACTTCTATCTCCCGAGGACCTTTGCGACGGGTTCCTTCTTCGGAAATGGGTCACTGGGGGGCGAGAACGTTCAAGAATCTCGGCTTATCGCCGACAGGTAACACACTATATGGATTTTCCTCTACGGCGTTTCCTCTGCGCCGAACGTTACATCATATCCAAAGTCACGGCACACCGTCTGTCGGCCATTCTTGGCAGCTGCTGTCACGGGGATGCTTATAATAATCAGGGGAGGATTTATCTATAGGTAATGGCCAGTGGGCTGCCTTACATAAAGAGACCAAATACCCGAAGGAAAAAAACTAAGAAAACTTGATGCTAAGACTTGGGGACAAGAGATATTTGAAAGAGGAGGCGATGATCTTTTCGAAAGTCAATTCGTCCACCGAGGATGCATCGTTGGGATGAGTTCGTTCAACGTGTCGAGATTCGTTGTGCGTTCACCTCTCTAGACACTCGGCGTTCATTCATAAAGGCTCTCTAGATGTATCCTGCTGCTGCTGCGCCTTACACTGGTAAGGAAGGGCGCATGGAAATCCTGACGATATACGGGATGGCGAAGGTTCTCCTCCTGTACTACTTCTGGTTGTTGCTGTTGTTGTTGTTGTTGCTGTTCTTCTTCTTCTTCGTTTTGTGTCTCTCTCACTGCCACCTGCACCACTTGAGTGATACGGATACCATCACCACCACCGCCGCCGTCGCACGCACACACACACACACACACACACAAACACACGCACACGCACACACACACACACACACCTGACGCAAATGTCCCTTCTACCACTCCTCCTTCTTCCTCACAGCCGCAAAAGGGGCGCTGACACCTGCCCAAGCTACAACTACGCCTCCAAGACTTTCCCCTTCAGGTAACGTGACTCTTATCGGAGGGGGATCTTCTTATTCTTCTTCTTCTTCGATTATCTGGTTCGTGAGCGGGACTTCTTCTTCTCCTACTGCTGCTGCAGGGGCGCGCGCGCGTGCAACTGACGAAGGGGCCCTTCGGTGATTGAAGGTTCGTGCGTGCGTATTCGTGAGGCGTCGTGGGAGGACTGTGAGCCGGGCAGCTATTCTACCCTAGTGGCACCGGCGGCGCCCGTCAGGAGGAGAAGAAGAAGCAGGAGGAGGAGGAGGAGGAGGAGGAGGAATAGGGGAGGGAGGGAGGGAGGGAGGGAGGAGCAACGAACATCGATCGGCGCAACACCCTGCTCCTGCTGCCACGAATCCCTCCCCCTCCCTCTCAACTCTCTCTCTCTCTCTCTCTCTCTCTCTCTCACCCGCCAAAACATCATATCCATTCCTTCTTTCCCTCCCTGACATAACCCTATCTGACATTCTTCCCACCTACACCTTAGCTACGAAGTATCATAGCTTAATCATCACTACTATCCTCAACATCATCTCTTGTCATCAGAATCAGCTTCACCTGTGGGTGTCCAGCAGCTAGCTCTCCATGTGACAATTCTCTCTCTCTCTCTCTCTCTCTCTCTCTCTCTCTCTCTCTCTCTCTCTCTCTCTCTCTCTCTCTCTTCTCGGTCGTGGAAGAACATTCAGCATCACCTACTGTAAGTTCATCTCTCCTTCACACCAAGAAGGTGGTACTAGGCCTATGTCACTGACATCTATGTATACGCCTACTTACCTTCCTATATCTCTCTATCTCCCTCTGTTTACATGTTGCTTATTATCTTCCCGTGTAATATCAGGCCTTAAGTCACTAATGTGCGTATAATTCCAAAAGGAATTGACCTACTCTCATTCAGCAGCCAGTAGGACTCACTGTTGTGGCTCCTTTCAGATGATGAGAATCCTTATCTGTTACATTAGGCACTGTCCCTTTTGAATGCCAAATATTCCTGGTCAGAGTCATTTTGGAACTGTTCACTTCATATGAGAAATTCCTGGCCAGTTTCACTTACAGCTATAGTTTCTAACACCAGATCGAAGAAGTCTTACTGGAATCGCAGTTTTATTCATTCAAACAGAAAAATTTATGTTGGAATTACCCCCTCTCTAATTCCAGATCTTGAGTTTCCACTGGAATTGTCAATTTTTGTCAATCCAGACAGAATGGAATAGACCTTTTCATTAATTCCAAAATGAACTTGAAATTAGAAGTAGCAGTTAATATTGCAATTGGTACTTCTAAATTACAATTTACTACAATTGAAGCCAAGTTACTTATCCGTCCCAGAGTCTGTGAACATATGAAAAGTACCATCTAGTGCCGTGTAACGTAACGATTGTACCATTTCTAGAATAATTAGAATTTATCTTTGAACATATGTACCAGCTAGCACCTGGCAACTTAATGACTGTACCATTTCTAGAATACTTAGAATATGTCTGTGAACACATGTACCATCCAGTATCGTGTAACGTTATGACTGTACCATTACTAAAATAGTTATGTCAGTGAAAATGTGCACCATCTAATACCGAGCAACGCGATGACCGTACCATTTCTAAAATACTTAGAATATGTCTGTGAACGTATGCACCATCTGTACCGAGCAACTTAATGAATGTACCATTTCTAGAACAGTATGTTAAATATGTCTGTGAACATACGTACCATTCAGTACCGAGTAAAGTACTGACTGTACCATTTCTAGAATAGTTAGAGGATTAAATTATCCAGACGCATGGTCAAAACAATGCCTGCATTTGCTTCTGAGATGCCCAACTTCAAAAGGACTGACTGAAAGTCAAGTCGATCTCTCGTTACCCTGAAGAACAAGACGACTGTTGTTGCGGATTTCCTCGTGAGCAGAACAACACCTTTGTTGCTCTCTGCCTTCAGTCATTCACTCTGGGTACGAGGGTATGGTATGAAAGGTACCATTGAGCCCTACCCCGAAAAGGTGGCAATGACCGAATACTTATGCCCAAGCAGCCATTCATTCTCTTAGTCCAGGTGAACATGACAATGCCCAATTCCCAAAAAAATAATTTATAATGGCATGCTGATCCAACTGTTAATCAGTCTCATTACTGTGTTCATCAGAGTAAAGCTTTAATGTTGAGAAGATAATTCAGAATGCAGGCATTTAACCAGGCATTACAAGCAAGTAAAGAAGGTGCTATCAATCAGAAAATGGCATTATCGATTATATACATATATATATATGTTATATTATATAATATATATATATATATATATATATATATATATATATATATATATATATATATATATATATATATATATATATATATATATAATTTATATAATTCAAAGAGAGAGAGAGAGAGAGAGAGAGAGAGAGAGAGAGAGAGAGAGAGAGAGAGAGAGAGAGAGAGAGAGATTCCACTCCACATACTTGCTTTCCAATTACAAGAGTGACACATTTAGCATTTGAAATATCCAGCAAGCAAAATTCGGCAGCCCACCCATCCGTGAAATGAAATCATCTACGGTGATTTCTATTACAAAAATGACAAATTCATCATCGTCATCATCTCCATCACCAGTAACCTTTACCAGCACCAACACTATCATCATTATCATCATCATCATCACAATCATCACTATAACTGGGATAACAATTGGGGGAAAATAACTGACCCGACTTCCGTCTCATTTGCGACACACGATTATCTTTTCTCTCTCTCTCTCTCTCTCTCTCTCTCTCTCTCCCTCTCTGGCCTGCCCCCTTTGGGCCCCCTTTCCCTTTTTTTTTTTTTACCTGTAATCAGGTCAGTCAGCGCTATATTGGCACCTTTATTATGACCCGTTTTGAAAGTGCATTTTGTACGTGGATAGACAGTAAATGGGCAATACATTACACACACATATACATATATATATACTGTATATATGTATATATATATATATATATATATATATATATATATATATATATATATATATATATATATATATATATATATATATACACACACACATACACACACACGCATATATATACATATACATACATACACACATATATATAGGTGTGTGTGTACCACACATACATACATATATGTGTATAATATATATATATATATATATATATATATATATATATATATATATATATATATATATATATATATATATATATATATATATATATATATATACACTGTATATAAGCAAGACCAGTCTCTCCCACATTCATCCTTCAAGGATTTAACGAATGAACCACCTGTGCAAAATACTTCCCAAAGCATAATAGACTGCATTACGTACCACACATTCTTCCGGAATTTGTACAAATAAAATGTAAGCGTACGGACAGACTACGAATGCCCTTATTCATTCCGTTGCCGGTTGTGAAGGTACTGATAACAACAGAACATGCAACCTTCTGTCCTAAAAAATGTAAAAAAAAATCCCCCCTGCACTAAATGGAGCTATACACCTTAAGAGGGTGTAATACAACACACTAAAGGATTTTAGATCCCAGAGAGAGAGAGAGAGAGAGAGAGAGAGAGAGAGAGAGAGAGAGAGAGAGAGAGAGAGAGAGAGAGAGAGAGAGAGACTTCGTTTCTGTTGACAGATGAGGCGGTTAAGATACATTTTCCAAAGGGACATCCACGCTAGTATAAAATATCTCATAAACACATGTCTGCAACTTGTTGCATACATACCACAAACAGGCAGAGAACAAGTCAACGACCTTAAGCGGAGATCGAACCTTACGCAAATGTTGGATAATTGTATGAAGCACTGTTTAGAATTACCAACAAGTCGTTGACTTGTATTCAACCTATTTATGGTATGTTTGCGACAAGAAGCCGACTGTTTATGGCATGTTTAACTGCAGCGTGGATGCACCCTGACACCAAAATACTCAATGGTTATTTTTGTAATTCTTGATTAATTCTTTCACTCGTCACATCACGAAAATTTTTTCTCATTTGTATATACAGATATGCATAAATATATGTATGTATATATATAATGTATATATATATGTATATATATATATATATATATATATATATATATATATATATATATATATATATATATATATATATATATATATATATATATATATATATATATATATATATATATATATATATATATATATATATATATATATATATATCTTTTGTCAGATTCAGCACTCGATATTTCCCACTTCAACCGATGACACTTACAATCAACCTGTTTCACTTGTAAGATTCAGGTTTCGTTTCTTCTCTCGTTTAGCATGGCAGAAGTCAATTTCGTCTTGAAGCAGAATATCAAGATTAGTATCCACTTTCATCTGAAATACTCGTAGTAATTTTAATAAGTTTTCAAACTGAATTTATTTCCCGATCTTTTGAAATACGTCTCAATATGTTTCCCATCTTATTTTTGTAAACACAATTCAAACTTAATGTGTTCTCCATCTCATTTCTATAATGAAAATTCAACTATTCAGCTCAAAATATACTTACTTATTCACTTGAAAAAAATTAATTTTTATTAGGTTTAAACCAAAATTAACTTCACTCTCTGCTACAACTTAGGAATACTTATTGATTTTCTAATATAATACATCAATAAAATATTATTTATTTGCGACTACAACTCAAAATATCTCTTATTTTTCAAGCTCAAAATTGGACTGTTGAAAATTTCACTGCTTCATTTTCACTTGCAAATCCGAAATTCAGGAACTCTCGTCATTTTTCAAAATCCAATTTTTAATTTTTCGCTTTGAAAACATGATTTTCCGAACTGATTACTCAATTTATCCGAAAATTTCGTTCTTTTCAAAACAATCCACTCTGCCATTTGTCACTCTCGATTTTAGCCCATGCCGAAATCTTCACTGCTTCGTTTGACGCCATGAAAACTTGATTTACGAAATCTCTGCTTCATTTGTCACTTTCAAAATTGGTTATCTATAAATCCTTTCATTTGTCACTCTGACAATTTAGATTTCCGAATTCCTCTCCGCTTCATTTGTAACGCTCAAAGTTGGCTTTGCAACGGCACTTTCATTTGCATGATTCCAAGTGGCTTTCCATACTCATTTTCGTTTCATTTGCACTTCACCAAAAACTTCTCCGTCTGGCATGAATCAAATAACTCTTAAAAAAAAAAAAAAAAATTCACAGATTGTGGACTCAAAAGTTTAAACTCTTTCTTTAAACGATAGGGTGACATAAAATTTTCTTCCGTGTCAACACAAATTAACACAAGATTCAAAACATACTTGTTTTCCATTTTATGATCCAAAACTATTTTATACTTTCATTTGAGTAACTTACAAAAACTTGAAAAATAACATTTAGGTATCATATCATTACCTTATTTAATTTCGTAACACTCGATTCAAAACAGACTTTTTTCCAGTTTATGATCCAAAACGATTTTATACCTTCTTTTAAGTAACTTACAAAAACTTGAAAAATAACATTTACATATCAGTCAATTTCATAACCATCACAAGAGTATGGACTTAATGTTTTTAAAATACAACACTGATTTTTCAATAACCTGTAGGATCCAGTTAGGTCTTCAGAAGCTATAGATTGACGTAACACCATTTTTAATAAGAGAAATAGTATTTAATTTTTGCTGATATAACTTTACACAGTTTATAGTTATTTCACGCTAGACATTCTTTCATTTCATCAAGAACAACAAGAGCATTCTAGCTTTGATTTTCAATGAATTAACACAATTTAACCAAGTGTTTTCAAGAAAATTTTTGTCTTTAGTATTCAAAACCATTTCTTGCACTTTCAAGATGTTTTCTTTTTGTTTCTATAAACCAACACCACTTACCATTTCATTGCTTCTAGGAGTTCAAAATTTAAACAATTCTTTTGAAAAAAAAAAAAATGTCATAACATCTCACTTTCAGTTTTAAGACAAATTATATTTTACTTCTGTTACACTGATCAAATTTATAAATTTTAGCACTTTCGACCTCTTCTATTTCTTTCCACAGAAACACTGGGAAGTTCGAGGGACTAGGAAACTCGGAAATATTTCAATCTGTCACACAATTATACTGTATATGTATAAGAACACAAGCATTTTATTATACATACATTATATTTACATATATATATATATATATATATATATATATATATATATATATACATATTTATTTATATGTATATATATATATATATATATAAATATATATATATATATATATATATATACATATATATATATATTTTATATATATATATATATATATATATATATATATATATATATATATATATATATATATATAATATATGTGTGTGTGTGTGTGTATGTGCATAATAGGGTTTACTTTATCTATTTTTCATCCCACAGAAATACAAGTTAAAATAAGAACGTCCCCACCGACCAGTTAATCATTCAAGATCGCCATTTTTATATGATAATAATTAAATTTAAAACTTGCTGACGTTGTTATTTCAAACGACGCATAATTATCTCTTCTTCAAAGGCCGAATTATCTCTTCTGCAAAAAGCTGAATTATCTCTTCTTCAAAAGGCAGAATTATCTCTCCTGCAAAAAGCGGGATTATCTCTTCTGCAAAAGGCAGAATGACCTCTCCTTCAAAACGCGGGATTATCCCTGCTTCAAAAGTTAGAATTATCTCTCCTTCAAAACTCGAAATTACCTCTTCTTCAAAAGGCGAAATTATCTCTCCCCCATAAGGCAGAATTATCTCTTCTTCAAAAGGCGGTATCGCTGGGGGATGTTTTGTGGCATCTTGACGTCAAACTATGATGCAAGGAGTAATACTGATGACTGATTTATTTACTACAACTTGGCGTGGGACTGACTTATGTCAACGACACAGCATTAGCCTTTCAGCTATGAACACGTTCCAAGTAAAAACTTCGATAATAAATTTCACTCACATTAAAACATCTGTAACAGCTGCTGTTGCATAACTGAGTAGTCCTGTATATTTATATTGATAATACGTAAAGCATATTCTGGAAAGCAAGAGGGCTTGAAAATCTAACGTGTCAGCCTAAAAGACCGTCATGAACCTTCGTATTTATCATAACATTTGTTTTTCTGCCCGCAACTTGCTCGCTAATCAGGGTTTCAGGATACGTTTACATTTGCTTTTTTTTTTTGTTTATCAATTTCTAATATCGGAAGCCGATAAAACGTCAAATCATTCTGGAAATTCCCTTCTCCCCACGATAATCTTAGTCGCGTTCATTCATCAAGCAAATGAAACACACCGATCTACATGTTATGATTAATTCTGGAATGACAATAATTTACAAACTAACTCACCTGAATAGCAGCCAAAATTTAATGACCTTCATAGGAGGAGTTGTAAGTGAAAAGAGTAAAATACTTCCGCGCCCTTCAGGGGCAAGAGTTTGCGTACACTGGGTAAAATTTGGTGTATGGCGAGGTGGAGGCTTAGGTAAACGGACTTACTATTCCACGTTACTTATCCCATGAGTTAATGGCCTAATGACCTTCTTTGAGGTCAGTTCTCTTGACGGTAAGTGTAAATCATTGTACGGTATCCCTTCTAAATACATATGAAGCTTTCAAACAAATATATATATATATATATATATATATATATATATATATATATATATATATATATATATATATATATATATATATATATATATATATATATATATATATATTATATTACACATTACCACCTGTGGTAATGTGTGACAAATGAATCACGTGCAAAAGTGATTAATCATCATATTCATACATACATACATATATATATATAATATATATTTATAAATATACCGTATATACATACATACATACATACATACATACATACAGTATGTGTATAGAATCTACTGGTCATT
The DNA here is from genome assembly GCF_040412425.1 of Macrobrachium rosenbergii. Taxonomy (NCBI): domain Eukaryota; kingdom Metazoa; phylum Arthropoda; class Malacostraca; order Decapoda; family Palaemonidae; genus Macrobrachium; species Macrobrachium rosenbergii. The sequence continues at coordinate 43,537,867 of NC_089746.1, forward strand.
TTTACCAAATACGTATGTAATTGAAGTAACCAGTTAAGAGGTACATACACACACACACATACATACATTCATACATACAGACATAATCTTGGTAATTCGTTAATTCAAAAGTTTATTAATGTTCGGACCAGTTCAGAGCAAATTATTATCACGATGGGTAAAAAGATAATTTTCTCCTCAACTACGTTCGTTAAATATCTCATACCAGTCAATCCCCACGTGACTAAAACAAAATAAAAATACAATTCATCGATTATACAATTATCAGTGCGAGTTTTCAACATCGGTCACCAAGCGAATTATCAGATGTGATGGTCGACCTGCGATGCTGACTGAGGCATATCTCAAACCTTAAGAATTGAAGAAGATAAAGAAAATATGTAAAATATCTCAAACCATAAAAATTGAAGATAAGGAAAATATGTAAAACACTCATCGAATAAGCATCTAATCTCACAGATTGTTTTGATAATCGAGATGACTCACACTACGGTTTCAACTGTCCACTTACCCACTTGGAAATGTTAAGTGATTAACAATAGTTAAAATAAAAAAAAACTTTTATATCATTTCCGATTAAATGACCCAAAACGTGCCCGAGGCAAATCGCTGTGACCCCCTTCTTACCCTTAATACCTTTTGCTAAGTTACTAACTACAACTTCCCTTTTTAGAACAGAAGCATTTAATTCAGTATTGTATACACGCACACTACAAGCAGTTCCGAAAAACAATGTAAAACCGCTAATACCGATATGATTTACTGATTAACTAATCTTCATTAGTATATACAGTTTTTTAACATAATATATACATACATATATAACTATAAAACATAATATATATATATATATATATATATATATATATATATATATATATATATATATATATATATATATATACATACACATGTATATACATACATACATACATACATACATACATATATATATACATACATACATATAAAATATATAAAAGTGCATACACACACACACTGACGAAATAACATCGAATCCTCAGACGTTATGCCTACCACCAAACTTCAATAACATCAGTACTCACGTAACAAGCAGGCAAAACTCAGGTGACAACGAGAAGAACATTACCTGAAATGAAAGAGAAAGAAAGAGATTAGTCAGG
>NC_089746.1:43549011-43556511 GCF_040412425.1 Macrobrachium rosenbergii
GGTAAAAATTATCAATAACAAAAAAAATTAATTTATATCAGTAACCAACAGAAATGAAAACAAGATAAAAAAACAAATGAAACAAACAACTAAATGTGTGATTATAAAAAGAAAAAAAATCACTATCGCTGTCTTTGTTTTTAAAGAAATCTACTAATAGTTGAAAGAGACTGGTATTTACAACGCTACGCATTTACAGAATTCTTTGCGGCTTTGTGGCGCGCTTGCACACACACATACATACATACATACACACACATATGTATATAGAGTATATATATATATATATATATATATATATATATATATATATATATATATATATATATATATATATATATATATATATATAGAGAGAGAGAGAGAGAGAGAGAGAGAGAGAGAGAGAGAGAGAGAGAGAGAGAGTTTTGTTTTTAAGAAATACATACATATATATATAAATATATATATATATATATATATATATATATATATATATATATATATATATATATATATATATTATATTTATTTTAATAAGCGCCCCTCTGTCAAACATAACAAGACCATATTTTTAGCATAAGTGACAATACTTCATTTGCCAATAATACTTTATTTGTCAACGATACTTTGCCAACAATACTTTGTTTGTCAAAAATACTTTGTTTGTCAACAAAACTTTTTTTCAAAACATACTCTGTCAACAATACTTCATTTGCCAACAATATTTGTCAATAATACTTTGTCAACAATACTTTATTTGCCAACAATACTTTCGCAAAAATACTTTATTTGCGAACAATATATTTTGGCAAAAAATACTTTGTCAACATTACTTTATTTGCCAACAATATTTGTCAATAATACTTTGTCAACAATACTTTATTTGCCAACAATACCTTGGCAAAAATACTTTATTTGTCGACAATATTTTATTTGTCAACCATACTCTAATTGTCAACAATACTTGAGTTATCAACAATACTTTATTTGTCGACAAAACTTTGTCTGTCGACAAAGCTTTATTTGTCAACAATACTTTATTTGTTAACAATACTTTGTCAACAATAGAACTAACTAAACCACAGCCTTACGGTAAAATCAAATAACTGGAATTCCCCCTTCCAAATTTTACAAAGAGGCCACATAAACCATCCACATCACAGAATCCCATCAGAGCACATTACGTTACCTTCGTGATAAGAAAAGCTAACAATGAAATGATACAAAGAGGTATAGAAGAATGAAGAAAGTAATTACGAGCAATTCATAAACATAAGCAGATATGGACAAAGAAATGAGGATGTGGAAAAAGGTATTTAAGAATTACTTGTATCCTTCGAAGGATGCCTTTAAAAAGTTCATTAAGACGACGACCTCACCCACTCCCAAGTCCACTCAGTTTCTCCCCAACGGCAGCTCTGTTTCTCCCCACGCCCACTCCGTTTCTCTCCCACGCCCACTCCGTTTCTCTCCCACGCCCACTCCGTTCCTTCACTACGCCCACTTCGTTCCTCCCCCACGCCCACTCCATTCCTCCCTCGCGCCTACTCCATTTCTCCCTCACGCCCACTCTGTTTCTCTCCCACGTTCACTCCATTTCTCTCCCACGCCCACTCCGTTTCTCTCCTACGCCCACTCCGTTCCTCGCCCACGCCCACCGCCTACCACCCTCAACCAGGAAAACATGGGGCTCAGAATGCCCTGGGCATGATATGGCAATATAGAAGAAGAAGAAGAAGAAGAAGAAGAAGAAGAAGAAGAAGAAGAAGAAGAAGAAGAAAAAGAAAAAGAGGAGAGGGGGAAAAAAGTTGTCAATTCGTCTCTAAGTCCCCTCCCCCCGCCACCGCATTAGTGGCGAATCAGCTCGTGGGGATCACAGATCGTATCAAGAAACGTTTCACATTACGTCATGAGACGTTGGAAGTGCACTCAAACCAAACTTAAATATTGCATCCCGCGTGAAAAAAAATATACGACGTAAAATCAAATATGAGTACACAGCATCTATTTAACGTGACATATAGCAAAAACCTGACAAGTATAATTTTTTTTCGAATTTTGAGTAATATCACCCAAAACCATCCTACCTCCCGAAACAACATTTATATAGAAATTACATGGAAATGACGTCACTGCGTCAAAATTACAGCAAGTACTATAAGCGTATCCTGTTTCAAACAGCCAGCGTCACGTAGATACTTTAATTTAACACCTGTCAAAGGGTGTCAATTAAAGCTGGCACGTGTCAGAGCAGCAGGAAAATTTAGGCATTTGTGTCAATACGTGCTTAGTACACAAGAGGGTATTTGAATTTAAAAAGAAAAATAAATAAAAAATAAATAAGTAAATAAATAAAAAATGTTTTAGTTGTCCTAAATTCAGCTGGGTTATAAGTTTTAGTTGTAGCAACTTCAGCCGGGTTATTCGTAAAAATAAGTATCCTAGAATAATTCACGTATTTATGGGACACGATTTCGTTTCATGAATGAGACAGAATAAAATTTGTGCACTTTAGTAATGAAAATTCTTTACGTTAGATAGCAGTGAAAAAATTATATATAGTGAGGCCAAGAAAAAATTAATGTATACAGAAGTTGGAAAAATGTAGTATTTCTAATCGATGAGGTGGCTGAAATTAATTCACGTATTTCGAAAAAAAAAAATCATTTATGAAGTCGAGAGGCAAGGAAAAAATAACCTGTTACGCAACGTATCAAAGAAAAAATATTTAACCTGTCATGACGTGAGGTGGAAAAGTATTTCATTTACGTTGAGAGAAAAAAAAAAAAATTATCATGAAGCAAGGTAGAGAACAACTGATTAAAAATAGAGGCGGCGAAAAACCTGTCATGTAAGAAGAAGATTGAAAAAAAAAACCATTCTGTGAAGAAAAAAACAATAATTTATGTAGTGAGGGACAGGATAAAACTAATTTTTTTCAAATAAGTAGTTCATCCAAGCAGTCAAGGAAAGGAAAAACATTATTTATGAGGTACTCGCAAAAAAAAAAAAAAACACTGCAAAAGGTCAGGTCACCAGTAAGGCATCTGCAATTCTAAGAGCCTTGACCACCTGGGAAAAAAACTATTCCTTTGGAAGGTCACTGTATTTCATACTTGATGGACGTTTCTATCCTCGACACTAGAATAATTGAGGGGTTACAACTAAACAATGAACAATAGGGATGAAAATCTATACAAATAAATTATATATATATATATATATATATATATATATATATATATATATATATATATATATATATATATATATATATATATATATGTACATACATGGATGTAAATATTACATACATACATATATATATATATACATATGCACTGATAACTTTTGAATCTTTACCATTAGCAATATACATGCATACATATGTACATACACACATACATATATATATACACAATTATATAATCTGCATTTTTTAATCCAAATTTTTGAAGCAAAACATTTTGAATGTTTTTTCATATATTCTTCCATCAAGTAATAATAATAATAATAATAATAATAATAATAATAATAATAATAATAATAATAATAATAATAATTATAATTATTATTATTATTATTATTAGTAGTAGTAGTAGTAGCAGTAGTAGTAATAGTAGTAGTAGTAGCAGTAGAAATATGCCACACAAGAATAGGGGATTACTCTCGTATAATATCAGCAAAGGTTGATTACGAATTCATTAACTCGCCTCTACAATCGAGTAGTTCTACGCTGATAGGTTTCCGTATAAGCTTAAGGTAAAGGTCATACGGTGGAGAGAGAGAGAGAGAGAGAGAGAGAGAGAGAGAGAGAGAGAGAGAGAGAGAGAGAGAGAGAGTGTCCGCCTTTCCTCTATTTGCTTAAGGATCTGAGATGGGTTCGTGTTACGGATTAAGATTGAAATACACGAGCTTTACCGTTGCTAATAATAATAATAATAATAATAATAATAATAATAATAATAATAATAATAATAACGGTACCCGTATGGAATAAAATACTCTAGCATATTAATTGCCATATCCTGAAGACATACTAGTTTTAAATATTACATTCTTTGACCTGACCGCCTACTAGGGGCATTTACTTCCAGACCCCACCCCCTCCCTTGCCCCAAAGCAACCAAAATGACCTGGTTGGGTCCTGGACCCCAGGTCATTTGCTAAATGTACCAGTAAGAACAAAGAGTCGGAATTCGAAGGGGAAATGAAAATCAAATTAAGAGATTCGCACATTGGCTGGACTTGGTTAATGAAGACACCTTTTACACTTAAGAATAAATCAGGAAGTAGATAAATTATTAAGAAAAAAATGCGGGGGGGGGCAATCGATGGTTTATAATAATAATAATAATAATAATAATAATAATAATAATAATAATAATAATAATTATTATTATTATTATTATTATTATTATTATTATTATTATTCAGATGAACCATATTCCTATGGAACAAGCCACAGGGACCACTGACGTGAAATTCAGGCTTCCAGAGATTACTATTATTATCATTTTATTATTTATTATTATTATTATTATTATTATTATTATTATTATTATTATTATTATTATTATTATTCAGAAGAACCCTATTCAAACGGAGCAACCCAACAGAGGCCACTGACTTGAAATTCAAACTTCCAAAGAATACGGTGTTCAATAGAAAGACGTAACAGGAGATAAAGGAAAATACAGAAAGAAGAGTTCGCTTATTAAAAAAGAAAAAACTAACAAATTAATCATAAAAATCTGAAGAAAATGACGGAAAAATAAAAAAAATCAGTAAGAAATCTCTAATTTGCATTCCGAGAAACAATTCGCAATCTTGCAAAACTAACTCCAATCTCTCTCTCTCTCTCTCTCTCTCTCTCTCTCTCTCTCTCTCTCTCTCTCTCTCTCTCTCTCTGAGCAAAAGACGATTTAAATGACCCGACCAACCCTGTCAGTCATCAACAGCAAATGAGGGAATATTAATTTCCAATTTGTCCTTCATTGCTAAGACATCAAGAATGCGCGGCTGGCTCTAAAGACTAATTCCTAGAAAACAGAGAAATAATGAGAGAGAGAGAGAGAGAGAGAGAGAGAGAGAGAGAGAGAGAGAGAGAGAGAGAGAGAGAGAGAGAGAGAGAGAGAGATTCCTAGTGTTTATTAGTTGTTCATGTCAATACCGACGCCAATAAATAAAGAAAAGTACTTTGGTATTAAGATAAGTATTAAAATGTCCATAAATTATAATAAATTCCAGTATATCTCCGTGGTATTCCCAAGACATCATATAAGGATGAAACTACAGAGCAAATAACTTACACAGCCACTACACCCTTAAAAGTAAGTCAACAGTGTGTGCATACACCCTTGTTACACATACACATCATATAAGGATGAAACTACAGAGCAAATAACTTACACAGCCACTACACCCTTAACAGTAAGTCAACAGTGTGAGCATACACCCTTGTTACACATATACCTCCCACAAACACCCTTATTTCCTGGACACAAAAGCCCATTCACTCTACCACTTTGCCATCTGGTATGTAGCTTCTAGCCATCTTGAGTACTTCTCCTCAATTCTACAAAGGAATTTTAATCCTCCCTTTGCAGGAAACCAAAACCAGAGACGACAATAGGCGAGTATCTTTAATTTCTGCTACAAATTGAACCGCATCCTATAATTCCGCGTCGTTTTAAAGCCTTACAGTTAATTCCAACAACTGCTAATTTTCCAGTTCCTAACATAGGCTATAAATACACACAAATATAGGTAACTACTTTAAAAAAAAAAAAAAATAAAAACTAGTAAAACCTGAACCACATCCTAGTGGTAATTTCGTGTCATTTTCAATCCTAACAGTCAATTCCAACAACTGCTAACATTCCAAGTCCTCGCAGAGGCGACAATTCCACACAAATTTAAGTAACAACTTTCATAAATAAAATAACAACTAAAAAATGAACAGTATCCTAGCGGTAATTTCTTGTTTTAAATCCTTACAGTCAAATCCAACATTTGCTAATTTTCCAAGTCCTCACAGAGGTTATAAATACACACAAATAAAATCAATAAAATAACTACACACATTCGAAAATACGATGAACCTAAGACGACAGTGTAATGCAGCTCCAATTCCACTCAAGGAACCGTAGTTATACCTTAGAGTCGAACGAAAAACAAAAAAAATTAAAATCCCGTACTGTTTTCATGCCTATCGAAAGGACAATGATAGCCCACTCGGGTAATGCAGACACGCAGACCGTCGTCATTTACTTAAAAATAATGTGGGACACGGCAAGAGACCTAAGGAAGAAGAAGAAGGAGAAGAAGAAGAAGGAGAAAGAGAAGGAGAAGGAGAAGAAGAGGAGGAGGAGGAAGGAGGAGAAGAAGAAGAAGAAGAAGAAGACGACGACAGAAAAATCTCCCAGTTCACAGTTATCGATCTCACAATACCATGAGAGAGAGAGAGAGAGAGAGAGAGAGAGAGAGAGAGAGAGAGAGAGGGGGAAGGGGAGAGGAAGAGTGGGAGGGGAAGGGAAAAGGAAGGGAAGGGAAGGGGAAAAGAAATGTTGGGTGAGGGGATGTAGCAGAGAAGGAAGGGGAGGTTAGAGAGATTTTAAATGCGACGTTGCCAAGCGGGATGCAATGACAGTGAGGTGGTCTCTCTCTCTCTCTCTCTCTCTCTCTCTCTCCACATCGATACCATTCCGAACGGCTGCTGCTCCACACTGTACGTAGTGCCCGTACGTAGGGGCACGTATATTCTAACAGGGAATATGTATGTTGAAAGAATTAGCGACATAGCAGAGGCCGTGATAATATAGGGCAGGGGGACAGTAAATGTGGAATAAAAGTGAGTCGAGAGTCGGACATTGAACCACCGGGGGTTGTCTGTTAGCGCTCTCTCTCTCTCTCTCTCTCTCTCTCTCTCTCTCTCTCTCTCTCTCTCTCTCTCTCTTGTCCTTAAAGTTGTCCGCTACGATCGTCAGCTCCTCTCACTCTCTATGTTTATCCATCTATATATACAGATACACACCTATATTTAAACACGCATTTCTACACAAGCACTTCGTGTGTCTTTTACCTGTTGTATATGTGTACGCATGCGCGTCTGTCATGAAGTGATGTGTGCACATACACAAACATACAAACATACAATTCGGTTATCTGAGTCTGAATGCCAGTACATACACCATCATTCAAAGCTGGAAGACGGGTATTACGATGTTCTAAAGTGGAGTATACATCATATAGTTTCGTGTAAAACCCCTGACTGAGGCAGCTTTAAATAATAATATATGTGGGGTTTATATATATATATATATATGATAACGAGATATATACACATATATATATGTGTGTGTGTGTCTATCTATCTATATACACATATAATATATACTGTATGTATATATACATACACACACACATCATATATATATATATATATATATATATATATATATATATATATATATATATATATATATATATATATCCCTGTTCTATCTACTTATACTT
>NC_089746.1:43566511-43586511 GCF_040412425.1 Macrobrachium rosenbergii
AAAGGTGCCATCTTCGGTGTTGAGGAGGGAGTAGGGGGAGGTGGAAGGAAGGAGACTTTTACGTCACTGACGAATTAACACACTGAAGCGCTTGTCAAGAACGGGAATCGAAGCTTAGGCCAGACGGAGATCAGAGGATTCTGAAATTAAGGCGTCCCGCAGGACCGGCCTTTGGACCACTCAGGTTTCTGCGTTGCATCTGGAAGTTCGCTGAAGGCTTCGTAAAACAGCCGTTTCTATACAATGGCTCATCATGACACCTTTCAGATTCCGTATATGTTTACCCCTTAATGTGTTTTAAACCACCACCAAGTGAATTATCTAAAATACTACTCAGAATTTTTACAACAATAATTTTAAGCAAAATGTGTTTTAAAACCGCATCAAGTGAGTTATCTCAATTACTGCTTAGTATGTTTACAACAATATTTTTAAGCAAAATGTGTTTTAGAACCTCATCAAGTGAGTTATCTCAAATGCTACTCAGTATGTTTACGACAATCTTTTAAGCAAGGTGTTTTAAACCTCATCAAGTAAGTTATCTACTGTACATTAGTACTCAGTATGTTTACAACAATTTGTTATAAGATGTTCTTGTTAAAATATGCTTATCTTTACTGCTGTTATCTTGATTTTTTTTTCATCTCTCAACAGCAATTACGCAGACTCTCTCTCTCTCTCTCTCTCTCTCTCTCTCTCTCTCTCTCTCTCATGGAGTTAAATCTGTCATTTACATTTCTTGGCATCTTTCAGCAACCGGTCGCCGAGTAGCTAATAGTTTTTCCCATATCGATGCAAGCACCCTCTCCCCCAACCACATCAAGTCTCCCCCGCTCCCTCACGCCTCTCCAATCAAGTCTCCCCCATTCCCCCACCACTCTCCCCTTCCCCATCAAGTCTCTCTTCCCCCACCCATCCCATCAAGTATCCCCTTCCCCCACCCATCCCCATCAAGTCTCCCCCTTCATCACCCATCCCCATCAAGCTCCTCCTCCTCCACCCATCCTCCAATCAAGTCCCCCTCCCCGTCATCCTCCCCATCAAGTCCCCGCTCCCCGTCATCCCTCCCCATCAAGTCCCCCCCCCCCTCCCCATCAAGTTCCACGCGTTCGTTAAGGCGATTTTAATTCCAACCGAAAGATGCCAGAAAATATGGCAGGAGATAGACACCGGAAAGTGAAAGGCAGGAACTTTTTTTTTATCATCAATTCTTTTTTATTTTTTTAATTTGAACCTTTAAATTTAATCGATAATAATATTTCAAAGTCCCTGCAAGAGCTATAATGGGCGTTACTTCAAGGCCTTGTGGGTATTTCGAGAGAGAGAGAGAGAGAGAGAGAGAGAGAGAGAGAGAGAGAGAGAGCGAGAGAGAGTCTCCTATAACAACCTATTCGTGAAATTTCACATAGAACAGTCAACCATGCACGTGCGTGTGTGTGTGTGTGTGTATCCTTATAACATGACGCCATGATATTCGTTTCGACTGTATGTTTGTTTTTGGAGGAGGACACCCATTAGTAAACCGCATAGACGTTGATGGAGAGACCTTTAATATGGCCTTGCGCTTGCGCCTGCTCCTGCTTCTGCTCCTGCTCCTGCACCTGCTTCTGCTCCTGCACCTGCTTCTGCTCTTAATCCTGCTTCTGCTTCTACTTCTGGTCTTCTGCTCCTGCTTCTGCTTCTACTTCTGGTCTTCTGCTCCTACTTCTGCTTCTGCACCTGCTTCTGCTCCTGCACCTGCTTCTGCTCTTAATCCTGTTTCTGCAACTGTTTATGCTTCTGCTCCTGCTTCTGGTCTTGCTTCTGCTCCTGCTTCTGCTTCTGCTTCTGCTCCTGTTCCTGCTGCAATTCGGGGGCCAATGCCTTCACTGTCTCTTGTGAGTCTGTGAGGTCTTCTGACAAAATGGCTCCGGCAGATGGTTTAGAGCTACAAGTTGCTATGCGCGTGAGTTGCGCTCTCGAGATTCCTTTGATTTATCGTCCCGACTTCACTCTCTCTCTCTCTCCCTCTCTCTCTCTCTGTGGAGTTCATTTGTTTTTGTCTCTTTGGGATCCACTTATTTCCCATTTCCCTTTCTTTCTCTCTCTCTCTCTCTCTCTCTCTCTCTCTCTATATATATATATATATATATATATATATATATATATATATATATATATATATGTAAGGAGTCACTATTTTAACAACGGCCATTTTTGTGAAAGGCGAGTCCTCCTCATCCGCAATAGGTTTCAGTCGTTTACAAAAGTGTTTGGTTTGAGTTCAGTTCAGTGTGTGAGAGAGAGAGAGAGAGAGAGAGAGAGAGAGAGAGAGAGAGAGAGAGAGACATGTTGACATCCCCCCCCTCCACAACATCCAACCATCTCGAAATGATTTACGAGGCGTTAATTTTGCCCTTTCGACAGGGTATTCGAGTGGAGTTTTTTTCCCATCGTGCGAAGGGAACATTTTAAAATATGCCGAGCATCGTTAGCAACGACCTACTTGCAATTTTGTATTAAATGTTTTGTGATGCTAAAGAGGTATTGCCAGCTTTATTTTGCATATTCCATTATTTCCCTTTCCCGTTACCTCCTCTTACTTCTTCCTAATGAACACCATATTCTTTGGAAGCTTGGATTTCAAGTCAATGGTCCCTGTGGTGGGCTTTTTCCATCTGAATAGAGTTCATCGTCTGAATAATAATAATAATAATAATAATAATAATAATAATAATAATAATAATAATAATAATAATAATAATAATAATAATAATAATAATAATATTAATAATATTTCGGGAGGCTTTAATTTCAAGCCAATGGCCCCTGTGGGGGCCTTGTTCCATTTGAACAGGGTTCATCGTTCTGAATAATAATAATAATAATAATAATAATAATAATAATAATAATAATAATAATAATAATAATAATAATAAATATTTCATTTCTGTATGGTATTTTCATGAAACTGTAAATTACTGGTAATTTTTAATGTGAATTTAAAAGCGAGTCGAGTAGTATTCGCCTGGTTCTCTAAAAAGGAGGATTTCGTTTTTCTGACACAGAGCATGAATATTAACAATTACTGGAACCTAAATACGATATGTACATAAAGTTTCAGTTTAATTTGAATAAATTTCTGGGCCTCCTCGCCCGAATTTTGCAAAATGACCAAGGAATCCTCTTACGTCTAGTTTTCCAGATTCTTTATAATAATAATAATAATAATAATAATATAATAATAATAATAATAATAATAATAATAATAATAATTATTATTATTATTATTATTATTATTATTATTATTATTACAGTGCTTTTTAAGGAACACTGAAGTTATGATAACTATACAGCAGAAACGTACAAGATTAAACCTCTACGGCATAATAAAAATTAAACAGACAAAAACACTAATGCTACTGATGCAATAATTATTACATTTTATAATAATACATTTTAATAATAATAATAATAATAAATAATAATAATAATAATAATAATAATAATAATAATATATGCTGAGGAGGAGGAGGAGGCGTAAGAAGAGGAGGAAGAGATGTAGGAGGGGGAGGAGGTGGCGTAGGAGGAGGGGGAGGTGACGTAGGAGGAGGAGGCGTGGAAAGAGGAGGGGGCGTAGGAAGAGGAGAAGGGAGAAGGGAGGAGGGAGGAGGAAGGAGGAGGAGGAGGAGGAGGAGGAGGAGGAGGAGGAAAAAAATTGCTGCTAAAAATATAATAATAACAGTACGAACAAATAAATTAATAAACAGGTAAAAAGAAGTCCAAATTAACCTTCAGTCATAAGCAATAAAAGGCAAAAAAAAAAAAAAAAAAAAAAAAAAAAAGCAAACTAACATCCAGTCATAAGCGACACAACAAAAACACTGCGATAAGATCTCCCAGGCGTCGCTCGGTACTCTTTAGACACAGAACTCTATCGCTCGGGTACCTTTAAGTTCTGACTATCATCCGCCTATTCATCACACGTGCCGCTGCTAACTGCAAAATGGTGCCTCGCTGGGCTGTGGAAAATCATAAGCCCGTGTTTCCAGCCTCTTTGGAGAACAATAATAATTTTCCAGCCTCTCTGGAGAGCAATAATAATTATCCATACTCTTTGGAAAACAATAATAATTTTCCAGCTTCTTTGGAAAGCAATAATCATTTGCTAACCTCTTCATAAAGCAAAAATAATTTCCTAGCCACTTTGGTTTTGCAGCGGCTTTGAAACACAATAATAATTTTCCCGAGTCTTTGGAAAGGAATAATAATCTTCCAGCCCCTATGGAAAGGAATAATAACTTTCCGGCCTCTTATTAATCTTCGAGCTCTTAGGAAAACAATAATAATATTCCAGCCTCTCTGGACAGCAATCATAATTATCCAGTCTCTTTGGAAAGCAGTAAGAATTTTCCAAGTTCTCTGGAAAGCATTTTTAATTTTCCAGCTTCTTTGTAGGCTCTTATTAATCTTCCAGCCTCTTTGAAAAGCAATACTAATTTTCCAGCCTCTTTGGAAAGCAATAATAACTTTCTAGCCTCTCTGGATAGCAATAATAATTATCCAGACTCATTGGAAAGCAACAATAATTTTCCAGTCTCTTTGTAATGCAATATAAATTTTCCAGCTCCTCTGGAAAGTAATAATAATTTTCCAGATTCTTTTGGAGCAATAAACATTTTCCAGACTCTTTGAATAGTAATAGTAATTTTCCAGCCTCTCTGGAAAGCAATAATAATTTTCCAGCCTCTTTGAAAAGCAATAATAATTTTCCAGCATCTTTGAAAAGCAATAATAACTTTCGAGCCTCTTTAGAAGGCAACAATAATTTTCCAGCCTCTTTGAAAAGCAATAATAATTTTCCAGACTATATGGAAATCAATACTACTTATCCGGGCTACCTGGAGGCGATATTAATTTTCCAATCTCTTTGGAAAGGAATAATAATTTTAAAGCCTCATTGGAAAGCAATAATTATTTTCTAGCCTCTTTGTAAAGCAATAATAATTTTCTAGACTTTGAAAAGCAATAATAATTTTCTAGTCTCTTTGGAAAACAATAATTACTTTCTAGCCTCTTAAGAAAGCAATAATAATTTCCCAGCCTCTTTAGAAAGTAATAATAATGTTCCAGCCACTCTGGAAAGCAATAGTAATTTTCCAGCCTCTTTGGAAAGCAATGCTAACTTTCCAGCCTCTCTGAAAAGATATAATAATTTTCGAGCCTCTCTGGTAAGCAATAATAATTTTCCAGCCTCTCTAGACAGCAATATTAATTTTCCAGCTTCTCTGGAAAGCAATAATAATATCCCAGCCTCTTTAGAGAGCAATAATATCTTTTCCAGGCTCTTTGGAGAGCAATAATAATTATCCAACCTCTTTGGCGAACAATACTAGCTTCCTAGCCTCTTTCGAGAGCAATAATAGTTTTCCAGCCTCTCTGAAGAGCAATAATAATTTTCCAGTCTCTTTGGCTAGCAATAATAGTTTTCCGGCCTCTTTGGAAAGCAATATTAATTTTCTAGGCCTCTCTGGAAAGCAGTAATAATTTCCGAGCCTTTTTGGAGAGCAATAATATTTTTTCCAGCCTCTTCGGAGAGCAATAATAATTATCCAGACTTTTGGGCGAGCAATAATAACTTTATAGCATGTCTGGAGAGCAATAATAGTTTTCATGCTTCCTGAGGGAGCAATAATAGTTTCCAGCCTCTTTGGGAGCAATAATATTTTCCAGCCTCTTTGGAGAGCAATGAAAGTTTTCCAGCCTCTTTGGAGAGTAATAATAGTTTCCAGTCTCTTTGGAAGACAAGGATACTTTTCCAGCCTCTTTGGAGAGCAATAATTATTTTCCAGCCTCTCTGGAAAGCAATAATAATCTTCCAGCTTCTTTGGAGAGCAATAAAAATCTTCCAGCCTCTTTGGAAAGAAATACTAATCTTCCAGCCTCTTTGGAAAGCAATAATAATCTTCCAGCTTCTTTGGAAAGCAATAATAATCTTCCAGCTTCTTTGGAAAGAAATAATCTTCCAGCCTCTTTGGATAGCAATAATAATCTTCCAGCTTCTTTGGATAGCTATAATAATCTTCCAGTCTCTTCGGAATGCAATAATAATCTTCCAGCCTCTTTGGAAAGCAATAATAATCTTCCAGCCTCTTTGGATAACATAAATGATCTTCCAGCCTCTTTGGAAAGCAATAATAAACTTCCAGCTTCTTTGGAAAGCAATAATAATCTTCCAGTATCTTTTGAAATCAATAATAATCTTCCAGCCTCTTTGGAAAGCAATAATAATCTTCCAGTCTCTTTGGAAATCAATAATAATCTTCCAACTTCTTTGGAAAGCAATAATAATCTTCCAGCCTCTTTGGAAAGCAATAATAATCTTAAAACTTCTTTGGAAAGCAATAATAATCCTCCAGCCCCTTTGGAAAGCACTAATAAGCTTCCAGCTTCTTTGGAAAGCAATAATAATCTTCCAGCCTCTTTGGAAAGCAATAATAATCTTCCAACTTCTTTGGAAAGCAATAATAATCTTCCAGCCTCTTTGGAAAGAAATAATAATCTTCCAACTTCTTTGGAAAGCAAAATAATCTTCCAACTTCTTTGGAAAGCAATAATAATCTTCCAGCCCCTTTGGAAAGAAATAACAATCTTCCAACTTCTTTGGAAAGCAATAATAATCTTCCAGCCTCTTTGGAAAGCAATAATAATCTTCCAACTTCTTTGGAAAGCAATAATAATCTTCCAGCCTCTTTGGAAAGCAATAATAATCTTCCAACTTCTTTGGAAAGCAATAATAATCTTCCAACTTCTTTGGAAAGCAATAATAATCTTCCAGACTCTCTTAGGAATCCTTGTTTTTGTTTATTTTCACCATTACAACTATGTTCATTATGTTTACCATCATCATCAGAGACGAATTCTTCCTTTCGCGAAGCTTCCCGAAACGACTGGATCATCAAATTAAATGTAGGATCATCAGCGAATTACATTTGCGGTCCCCCCTTCGTCCCACCATTGCCAAAATGGCCCCTGTCCCACCCACATCAAAGGCCCCATCCCTTCCCTTGCACCCCAGGGGAGAAATAGCATTTCCCCTTACATGCGGACTCCGCAACTTCAGAGAAAAACAGATTATTTCAGTAAATTCAGAAGCTCTGCAACGCACCGGTTTACCCGGAAATTAGGGAAAAGGAAGGAAGGGGCGCTTTAATACCCCACTCCGCTTCATGCTCACTGCGCCTTCGTAAAGCGCTTTCGTTCCGCGAAAAGATGATTGGTTTGCGCATGCGTGAGGGAATGGATGTAGCTATGTTGGGAGGACAGAGAGAGTGAGATTTGTCACGCATACCCGGAGAGAGAGAGAGAGAGAGAGAGAGAGAGAGAGAGAGAGAGAGAGAGAGAGAGAGAGAGAGAGAGAGAGAGAGAAAACTGTGATAAAATCATTTAGCTATATCCAAGTATAGTGGTGTTTTCATACACAAACACACACACACACACACACACACACACATATATATATATATATATACATATACATACATACATATATACATACTGTATAACTGGGTGCAACTACCTTTAACCTCCTAGGAGCTGCACGAAGGCATTTCATAATACCCTGTAACGCGATAAAGGATAAAATGACTGGAAAAAATACGAGAGAGAGAGAGAGAGAGAGAGAGAGAGAGAGAGAGAGAGAGAGAGAGAGAGAGAGAGAGCAGTCCTCACGCACACTGACCTTTGGTGACCTTACTGCTGCAACTGGTATTTTTCACCTGACGCCCACATCCTTGGTCTTCCCCCCCCTCCGCTTCCCCTTTCCCTCCCACTTCCCCTTCCCTTTCCTCCCACTTCCCCTCCCTTCCCCCCCACCCCCATCCACTCCCTACGCCTCATCTTTATCTCCCGACCGAGGGAAAATGTTTCGATCCTTGGGGAGGAACTTGATCGGCTGATCAATAAGACCTGAACTTCCCTGCTTTCCAAACAGAGAGAGAGAGAGAGAGAGAGAGAGAGAGAGAGAGAGAGAGAGAGAGAGAGAGAGAGAGAGAGAGAGAGAGAGACGCTCATCAAGAAAATCAAAACTCGGATATAAATGTGTTTGTGATAATTATAAAGATCACATGATTGATGGAGAGAGAGAGAGAGAGAGAGAGAGAGAGAGAGAGAGAGAATCAAAATTTGGATGTAAGCGCTTTTATGATAATTATAAACATCTCCACCTCAAATCTGACCTTAATATAAAGACGTGAAACTTCACATAACACAAACTGCAGTAAGATTTTTTATTTTATTTTATCTTACATTAAAGTTTAACGATAAGGATGAATGAACATAAATTATCTTAACCCAGTTAGTCAATATCCCTCTTTCAGAAGCAATGTCAGTTAGAGGAGTTGTAGACGCATATCATTCTAAAGAATCTAACTGATTCACTGATTAATTTACGTTATTATTATTATTAATTATTATATATTCAGATGATAAACCCCATTCATATGGAACAAGACCGCCACAGGGGCCATTGACTTGAACCTGAAACGTCCTACGAGTATTATTATTATTATTATTATTATTATTATTATTATTATTATTATTATTATTATTATTATTATTATTATTATTATTATTATTATTATTATTATTCAGAAGATGAACTCTATTCCTATGGAACAAGAGTATAGGGACCACTGACTTGAAATTGAAGCTTCCTAAGAATTTTTTTATTATTCAGAAGATGAACCCTATTCATATGGGATAAACCTATTCAAGCTTCAAAAGAATATGGTGTTCATTAGAAAGAAGTAACCTGGCGTCCAACTACTGCACTATAGTCAGACAGTAAAAATGTCTTCATGACTATGAATAATTTAAGAAAATAAGAAGATTAAATATGAAAACAAACTTCCCAGAACCGGGAAAAGGAGGCTAGTAAATCGAGTCATAAAAATGACGGAGATAGTAAGACGCACAAATCACAAAGAAAGATTATTTGATAAAAGACAGCGGAGAAGGATTTAGAGGTAAAAACATATGGAAGTCAAGTCGAATATTCTGACAGGTTTCTGAGAACAAGGCGGGAGAACGAGCCAGGTTCTTCAAAAAATCATATTAGAATGGTTGGCTGCTGCCTCCTCTCTCTCGGAAAATTTGGCAACTGGCAACCGAGCTATAAAGGGGGCGTGGCCTGTGTCTTAGCTTTGAGTACGCTTGTTTCTCCTTACGTATTGACTATGTTAGCTTACTTCGTCCCATCAGCGTCAAGGTAATAATGGGAGAATGAATAAACGGGAGAAGAGAATAAGAAAGAGTGGCAAGTTTTGAGAAGAAAATATGCACAGGGAAATCTTCAAGGTCAACAAAAGACCAAACGCTGAGAAGCTTTTAAGTCTTGGGGAAAACAAAGGTTCGAAACTCAAGGAAAAGTCGGATTCCAGAAAGGGGGAGAAAAAACGAAAAAAAAAGCCCGTAACGCTCGAGGACTTATCGCTTATTGATCCGTGAGGTATATTACAACTTTTCCCGGTGTATAATTTGAAATCATATCTAGCATCTGATATATATTGACGTGGATAAATACATACATACATACAAATGCACACATACACACATACACACACACATATATATATATATATATATATATATATATATTATATAATATATATATTAAATATTAATGTATATATACTGTATATATATATATATATATATATATATATATATATATATATATATATATATATATATATATATATATATATATATATATATATATATATATATATATATATATATATATATATATATATATATATATATATGTGTGTGTGTGTGTTCGAAAGAGAGAGCAAGCATGAGATTGTTGGTTAAGTAGGCACGGTGTGAGTAAGACAGTGCAAATGATTATGAATGGTTGGTGATATAAGTACTACGTCACAAGCAATTTAGCTCAGAAGCGGTGATCCTTCTTTGTCTGCCAAACAAAATAACATAACGCATTAATACGACGATTTCCAGGTTAATTTGGGGAAAAAAATAATATCTAATATTTCGGGCTTTTTACGAAGTTCAGAAATTCCAATACACGTTCTCAGGTCGAGAGTCTTGCACTTGCACGAAAGAGAACTTGCACAAAGAAACTGCAAATTGAAAACAATCAATCGTAAAATTTTCACAAGGTAAATAGTCGAAAAGGACATGTTTATGTCGAAAAAAAAAACGAAAACTTAGCTGTTACAGCAATGCTGGATGAACAAAAAATACTGCTACTTCAGTAATTAATTATTACAAGTTGAAGCAGACTTTTGTTGAGTTATGAAATCAGATTATGCTGTAGTTGTAATTGTGGATTTTAATTTTTAAGTCTTTTGCATTTTAAAGAATAACAATATATTATTAGAGAAAAAGAGTTATTTTTTGTTGTTGTTATTGTTATCATAACTGTTATATCAGGACGGTGCTTTTGGCGTCATCCGCAATCAGAACGAAGTATTTCAGGCTTCTAGGTATTATTATTTATTTATTATTTTTTTTTTAGGGAAAACAGTCCACCGTGAAGGGAATTTGAATCGACAGTGAATCGTCTTCTATCCTGAGGGTCCTGGAAATATCCCTTTTCTAGAGAAGGCCAAGGAAAGGAGTGAAGGATCGAGGGCAGAGGAGGAAAGAAGAATAAAATCAAATAGGAATAAAAATGGGACGGGACTGAATTTTATAACCAATGAACGTCTCTGATAGACAAAAGGCTCCAACCCGGCAACATCGTTCCTCCTCCCTCCTCCTCCTCCTTCCCCTCCTCCTCCTCCTTCTCCTTTTCCTCCTCCCCTTCCTCTCCTCCTCCTCCTCCTCCAGCCTTCTTGTTGGCAGTCCTCCTCCTCCTCCTCCTCCTCCTCCTCCAGCCTTCTTGTTGGCAGTTGTCGAAATCCATTTCAGTTTCGGGGAAGATGAAGATACCATCCGCATAAAGACTTTCCCAGAAGATGATTATATAAAAAAAACCGGACATTATTCGTATCTTCCGGTTTCTAATCGGGACGCTGAATAATCTTAACTAACCCCACCCCCATCTCTCCCCCCCTCCCCAACCCCATGGGCCAACACGTCCCTCCCCCCGAAAAATAAAACACGCCGCGTGTCTTAAGAGACATGCCTGGTTACAAAGGACATACCCGGAGGAACAAGACATGCCGAATTATAAGCATCTCTTAATGCGAGAAGACAGGCATTCCATCTTAAGTACCTGTACGTGAAACATTATTTGTCACAGATATTAACTCAAACAGGAAATGTAAAAAAAAAAAAAAAAAATTAAAAAAATAAAACCATGACAAATAATGGAGACTAAACCGATGCAAATTTCGGATTCATGTTTTTGTCTATTTCATTTACTTTTTATTATAATAATTTAGAGTGACTATCTATAACAGGAAAAGGAAAAAAACTCTGACAAATAATGGAGACTAATCTGATGCAAATTTTGGATTTATGCCTTATTTTCATTTCATTAACATCATATATACTGTAATAATTTCGAGTGACTAACTAAAACAGGAAAAAAACTGACAAATAATGGAGACTAATCCGATGCAGATTTTGGATATAAGTTTTTTCTTATTTCAGTTATTTCGCATTATAATAATTCAGAGTCGCCATCCTATAAGTATATAAAATCTGAAGTGAGGCATTTTTAGCCCATCTCAGTATATTCAATTTTCAACTAGAGTAAAAATAAAAGAAATCGCAACAACTGCGCGAAAAACACCACAAACAACACAGAACAGAGAGAGAGAGAGAGAGAGAGAGAGAGAGAGAGAGAGAGAGAGAGAGAGAGAGAGAGAGAGAGAGAGAGATTCTGAGAACAAAGTCGTATGATATTCAGTTCCCAGCGAGCCGTTCTCATCAGATGCCACTGACTCTCATCTAAAAACATTTCGCTTTCCACAGAATACAATATCAATAATTCTACAGCCACAGGCGTTGAGAGAGAGAGAGAGAGAGAGAGAGAGAGAGAGAGAGAGAGAGAGAGAGAGAGAGAGAGAGAGAGAGAGAGAGAGATTTTTATTTGTAAACGAGTTCACATATTCTTTTCCCACATCCCAACAAAGCTGGTTACGTTGCGAATTATGAGAGAGAGAGAGAGAGAGAGAGAGAGAGAGAGAGAGAGAGAGAGAGAGAATTATTAGAGAGAGAGAGAGATTTGTAAACGAGAGAGAGAGAGAGAGAGAGAGAGAGAGAGAGAGAGAGAGAGAGAGAGAGAGAGGAATTTTTTATTTGTAAACGAGTTCACATATTCTTTTTTCACATCCCAAACAAAGCTGGTTACGTTGCGAATTATTAGAGAGAGAGAGAGAGAGAGAGAGAGAGAGAGAGAGAGAGAGAGAGAGAGAGAGAGAGAGAGAGAGAGAGAGATTCAAGTACAAGGAAAATCATACGATAAATATTCGCCGACGTTGTATTTCAAGAACCCACGCAGTGGGAGGAATACCAGAATTGTAAGTACGCAGATACTAGGAACGAGAGGGTAAGTACAGTCCTTATACAAACATGTATGAATGTATGAATACGTATGGATGTGCCATTATTATATACATAAAATTACATACATATATATACATATATATATATATATATGTATATATAATATATATAAATGAATGTGTATATTATATATACATGTAAATATATACATTATATATACATATGTATATGTATATATATATATATATAATATATATATACATACATACATACATGTATATATGTGCAACTAAAGGTATGCACAAAGCAGCAACCGTTCTTCTCTTTTCTTATGAGACACTTTTAGAGGAAACGGCTTAATGTTCCAACCTTGCCTCATGCAGCGCGACATCACGAGTTCAACCCTACGGAGGGGAAACAATTTGATTCGGTTTCCAGAAAAATTCGTTGTGTCTCTATTAACCTTGGTAGTAAATCAATATTTCTAAACTGTGCGTCACAGGGGTTTCATTAATCACAGAATATTATTAAGGCATCTTTTCCTCGTGGTTTCGATGACGCAATAAAATAAATAAATAAACAGCGTCACGTGACTCCAATCACGAACGGAACAAAAGCCGTACGTGTTCGTTTCCGTGAGACAGAGAAGAGATACGAGATTCCCGGAAAAAAGTCGACGCGATTGATTCACAGGTGTGATTCAGCTGACAGTCAAAACAAACAGTCGTAAAATGATTCACCTTTACCCCGAACAAAGCTAGTTTATGAGAGAGAGAGAGAGAGAGAGAGAGAGAGAGAGAGAGAGAGAGAGAGAGAGAGAGAGAGAGAGAGAGAGATAGTCTTTTCATTTGAAAACGCCTTCATATATTTATTCATACCCCAAACAAAGTTGGTTATGTTGTGGAATTTCCGGATTATTAGAGAGAGAGAGAGAGAGAGAGAGAGAGAGAGAGAGAGAGAGAGAGAGAGAGAGAGAGAGAGAGAGAGAATTCTAGTCCATATATCTTTTTCCAAAGCTAAAATTTACCATTAAGTGGTATTTGGATGAACTATACTTAAAGAAAATAATACTGAAACAAAATATTGAAACGACAGAAAATGACGATTGAAAAATACGAAGGAATTCCTACGCAAATCGAGACTCGAATGAAATTAAGACAACTTTATTTTTTATCAGTCTTGGTCAAGTAACTCCACTGAAATCTTAACATACACATTTATGAATGAACGATATATATATATATATATATATATATATATATATATATATATATATATATATATATATATATATATATATATATATATATATTTATGACATATGATTTAGACGTTCCTTGAACTATCAATCTCTGCAGCCTTAAGTAAGTTAGTATTATAAATTTACGCTATATTTCTGAATATATACACAATCTATATATATATATATATATATATATATATATATATATATATATATATATATATATATATATATCACATTACCACAGGTGAAAAATAAGAGACAGGGTGTAGGTCCTGACCGGTTTCGACTTTATTTCCAAGCCATTGACAAAGGACTGATACAGGGTACTGGAAGTCACAAATATGTATACTACAGGAACGGTACTGACGAACATACACAACCGTTAGAGACTACATATCCACCCACAGGCCATTGTCAAGGTAGGAGTGGCCTTCAAAACTCATTTGGCTAAAAATCAAAATATACTCTCAGGGGACAATACTGATAAACATACAGACCATGGGCAACATCAGATCCACACCTGACAGGTGTCAGGGACGCAGAGTTTGGAAAACTCATTAGCACTGCTGCCCCCGTACTGTGTTTACAAATATGATAATTTTATTTTCATACATCTCTACTGCCTACCTTAAAATTTAAACTATTTACAAATTTCTTTTGATATTAAAGGATCAAGTTTATACATCCCTTGACTAATATATTCAAGGCTACATACACGTAATGCTCTTAAAAACATAAATGAAAACACTGACTTTTTAACCTTATTGCTTCGTCCGGAATAGAAATACACATAGGAAGAAATATTAGTGGGTTTTCTATACACACTATATTTATTAGAAGAACAGATAAATTAACAAATTTATAAATAACTAAAAAAAGTCTAAGTAAATTATAAGATGTAAGTAAGATGTCAGTAAATTATTATAAGAAATAAATTTCTACTCCAACAAGTGACAGCTTTGTAACAAAAAATGACAGATGTGATTATTCCTCTTTAATCCTCCCCAGAAGATTCCTCCTTCAGAATTATCATAAGACAAGGTTGTGCCCTTACGATAATTCCCGCACGGAAGGCTACACGTCGTCCTACAGACTATATAATACTCTTTTACGGAGGAAAGTAAGCTCAGTGGCTTTATAAGGTGTGGGTTTAAAATAAGATGAAAAATTACTCAGACGCTCACAGAGTCAAGGATGACCTTGGCTGATCTTTGTCCCAGTCCAGAGCAACAAGGCCCTCAGAGACTTAAACAGGCTGTCGGGTATGTTGGCAGAGATGGCAGAGTAATGGATTCAGTTTTGTCACTTAATATTTGTTCTCCATGTGTGTGTGTTTATTTTTGTTTGTTTGTTTGTCAGTACCTTGCTTTATGCAAGGTCCCGGGATCCCGGCCATATTTAGACCAGTTTTGTTTCCCGGGATTTGGTTCCAAATTCCGGGATTTTCACTTTCATATTTTTTGTACAATTTACAGTCAGTAATAAAAAAAAACTCAAGGAAGAGAGATTTCAAGATTCAAGACGAGCTGCAGTGAACAAGTTCAGCTACAACCAGGTGCTTAGTTTCTTACAACACGATCCTCTTATACTTTCAGGTACTCCATTTCCACCACAAATGTGCTAATGTTGCTCATGTAGCGAACAATAAAGAGACTTTGTTATGCTGCCTATCATTTTACTCCTTACCAAGTTAGTAAAATCATATAATTCATATCAATCTCTGTTCAAACTTCCAGTTTTAAACATGATGAAGTACCAGTATATACCATAAAGATTTCCTCAGTTGAATAAAAATGCATAATATGTAGAATGAAATTCAACAAGTACCATAGGGTATTTGTTATTATGCGTGATCCCAGGAAATCCCGGGATTTCCCAGGAAGGATACAAATTTTCCCGAAATCCCGGGATACTGAAAACCTCCTAAAACAAGAAACCCCAGTACTAGCCTCAGGCCCACGGGGAGGGTGAGGGACTGGGGGTAACCCAACTGGACGTAATGCACGGAATTAATGAGCGAAGCGCCCTTGGTGGGAACATCAATGAAAACTCGGCACTTCGAGTCACAAATCAAAGCTATCATCGATCGACCTGTCTGGCGTTCAACTAGGTCAGGAGACGCCCTCGGGAACATAAAACAGACGGGGTTAGTTTAAAAGCCCCTTGAAAGGTTGCGGCTGGGTTACAGTAAGTCCTCGGGATGTCGGCGGTGGGTGGGTAGGTGGGAGACGCGAGCGGACGCAAAGGAAAAGGGAGGAGGGCAAGGGAGGATGGATGAGGAAGGGGAGGGGAAGGGGAGGAGGGAAGGGGAAGAGGGAAGGGGAAGGGAAGGGGAGGAAGGAAGGGGAGGGGGAAGGAGAGAAGGGGGAGTCAGTCATTCAATCACACGTGCAACTCGGGTCGCAAACTATCATGTCGATGCCGACACAGTGCCCAGGGCACAAGGGAGAGTCATCAGGATGCAAGCTGCAACCTCGTTCAGAACCGGACGACTTTGGAGGGCGTACGTGTCTTACAGCATGAAAGCTATGGGTGGGGTGGAGACGCAATCCCTCTCTCTCTCTCTCGTCCCCCCCAACCCTCCCTCTCTCTCTCTCTCTCTCTCTCACCTTTCTCGATCAATATGCTATTATACTTTCATGTGATTGCCATCCTTTCCGTAAAACCCCAGAAGGAAAATGCTTGAGTAATATGGCGTGTTCAAGGTCAGGCACACACACATACACATATACTTACACACATACATACATAAAAATATAATTTTGGAGGATCGACAATGACTTCAATAGCTCAAGGATAACCTCCAAAGTCTCTCAGGTGCAGACGGGGAAAGTAGGAGGCGGAGAATAACTTAGAAAAGGGTTTGTGAGTGCGCATGAAGTTGTGTGTACGAATTATCATGAATATGTTAATGATGTCGGCTTCTTTGTTGCATGATTCTTTCGTGGGTGCTCTCTCTCTCTCTCTCTCTCTCTCTCTCTCTCTCTCTCTCTTCTCTCTTTATCCACCTAATTCTCCCTTCTCAATAATGGTTAACGCTTTACTTTTTTTCCTGATGTCATCCCAAATTTTTCATACCAGACGAATTGATAAAAAAAGGTGTTAAATTCACACCCAAGAGTTAAGTATTATTATTATCATTATTGAAATATAAACCCTATTCATAAAGAACAAGCTTAAAAAAAACATTATCTGGACTCCTCATTTCAAATCTATAAGGCCTCCTCATTCCAAATTTTTATGGATTTCTCATCTCAAATTTATAAGGTTTATAATTTCGTCCAAGAGAAACCTTGACTGACCACATTTAATCAACTGTCTAGTGAATTATTGACTGACAATGACTGGCGTTTTTTGAAACTGAATAAATGATTTAAAAGTAAACACATCTGATTACTAACTGGCTGAAGGTTACTGAGAAGGAAAATCCGGCAGACGAACGCACGATAAGACTTGAAAGTCTTAAGCTGTAATGCAACAAGTGTCTGTGTAAGCAACGAAGAAATAAACAGTTAAGAGGAAATATAAAAATCGGGGGTAGGGGGGGTAACGCCGTCAGTGCACCCCACGCGGTGCACTCTAGACATTACTGAAGGTTCTTTGCAGCCTCCCTTTGGCCCTAGCTGCAACCCCTTTCATTCCTTTTACTATACCTCCATTCATATTCATTTTCGTCCATCTTGCTATCTACCCTACTAACAATTGTTTCATTGTGCAACTGCGAGGTTTTCCTCCTGTTACACCTTATCTTTATGATATTTACAGTCTTTTGTTTATGTTTTTACGGTAATCCCCAACGGGCTTATACTGTACACGCCACAAAGGTGGATACATACCGGGTTAAACCCTCGGGGGTCACTATCTAGGTTAGATCCGGCCTAAATTCTATATTCCATTCCAAAAGGAAAAACACTCTAAAAACTATAATTCCATAAAATCTAAACAAGCCTTCACTAAATCAGACGAAAGCCGGATAACTAAACATAGATATGAACACACGATAAAAAACAGCTCAGAAATTGAACGACCAAACATAAATGCCCCTTTATAGACAGATATATGTATATATTTCAGGAGGGCTTCTTTGCAAACTGCCTACACTTAACGAACAGACAGCGAGCAACCAGCAACCATCAACCAGCAACCGGCGCCGTGTACAAGAGGCCGCCCTCTCTGAAATTAGCCTGTTACCAGGCGAGGGTAAGACAGCTGGTACCCACAGTCAATTATTATTATTATATTATTAATAGTTTTACCAGACCACTTAGTTTTTTTTTTATCTTTTGTCAATTACAGTTTTTCAAAAGGTTTATAACCGGATTAACCGCAAACGTTGAAGTCTCTGACAAAATTTCACTGATCGATTCATTTAGCCAATCCAATAAAACAATGGGACATAAAAAAAAAATATGGCTAAAATGGGGAATTTTTAGCGTAGCAGGTACCCACATTCAAACCGATCCTATAAATGAAACATTAAGGAAGGACTCCAGAATATATTAAAACTTTTAAAGCGGACGGGTGCCGTAGATTTTGCTGAGGTAGTAAATTACCGTAGCTTATTAAGCTTTTGCATTGTTGGCGTCACGCACGCAAGGGGCAAAAAGGTCTTCCGTCCTCAAGTGTTGTCTATTCCGTAAGTCAATGTCCCGGATACATGTATCACAAGAGTGGTGAAAGTAAATCCTATGTGATACTTGAGATTTATGAATCACCTCTAAGTGTCATTACCGAAGGAGGGGGAGGGGGAGGAGGAGGGGAAGGAGGGCGAGGGAAAGGTGAAGGGAGGGTGGAGAGAAAGGTGGGGGGAGGCGGGGAGACCAAGCATCCTTCATAAATACATTCATCTGAACCGAAATTATTCACCGTGGATGTGTTACACGTTGTATCAAGTGTGTTGCATGATGGAATATCAACATTATTTCCGTATAACCATATGATCAAATTTGTTTAAAATATCTGAGATAACTAGTTTTTTTTACAGATAACTTTAAGTAATATTCCTTCAGAATAACAATTTTGTAACATGAATTATATGTATGTGTATATATATATATGTATGTATATATATATATATATGTATATATATATATATATATATATATATATATATATAATATGTATGTATGTATAATATACATATATATATATACATATATATATATATATATATATATATATATATATATATATATATATATATAGTTTCTTTAGACACAAAAGAAAGTTTAAAATATTTAAGTTTTAAACCTGTCCAACCGCTAAACATTACATGCGCAACAAGTACCACTGACAGCATGAAACATAGGCTGAAACCAAAGTACGCTATATCTATTTCCTTCATAAAATTCCTACATGACCTTAGCAGACTTCCATTCCCGATCGCCCTGCATGATCAAGCAGCGTCTTGCAATTCTTCCATCCTGGGACGTCTAATCTTTGGCCTAAACTCTCTTTCGGGATGAAAGAAAATCAGGTACAGTCGACAACGTAAATAACAGTACATGACCGACAATAAAGAAAATCAGGTACAGCCGACAACGCAAATAACGGTGCATGACCGACAATAAACATGAATTCAACACGACAAGGACGTGATACATTACAATTAAGCCCTTAATGTTGTTATACTCATAAAAAAGAAAAAAAAAATATGAAGGACGCCAAGGTAATGTGAACGATCATTAATGATTAGGGATCTCAAGTACGTTCTGTACCTGGTACCCTGGTGTCTCTGTAACCTCTTCATCGACTGCATAATGCAGTGTTGCAATGGAGCACCAGCAGTTGAGACAGTGAGTCATTTGCGGCTAAGAGTTCCACTGTCAGGCAGAAATACGAAAAAAGGGTGACCACCCACAGTGTGTTTTCCGTGACATACTTTAGACTCTGTTAAAGGAGTTTACCTGCAATATTTTCCGCCTTCTATTTTTCAATCGTTCCCTTTGCTCTTTTTCCACTTAGCTGTCCAGCTTCTTAAACTGTATCTCCAATTTTGACATCCATTTGAGCTCTAGAAGTCTAGATATATCCTAGCAGTCTATGACTATCAGGGTGTAGGCTATATGTATGGATAGTATAAATGAATAGATATGATTATATACATACATATATACACACATACAGTATATGTATATATTTATATTTTTAGATATTTCTCATATGAAACGCCTTTTAAATTTTATTCATTTATTTTTTAGTTTCCCGATTTTAATTTATCACGGCGTCGATAACCTAGACGTCGTCACGCCAGTTTTAGTAACCATAACCAGTCAATCAATCAATCATTTAG
>NC_089746.1:43591511-43611511 GCF_040412425.1 Macrobrachium rosenbergii
ATCTTCCACCTTGGAGGAGGAGGAGGAGGAGGAGGAGGAGGAGGAGGAGGAGGAGGAGGAGTTAGACTCTTAAAGCGAATAGATAGAAGCGGGTTTGAAAAAGAGTCGCTCGTTATCACAGTACGCTGCGCGATGAATTGTTTGGAGATACTCTCCTCTCTCTCTCTCTCTCTCTCTCTCTCTCTCTCTCTCTCTCTCTCTCTCTCTATAACATGAGAACAGTATAACAACAATGCTGAAGCAAACGACACGGGACGTACACAACAATGAAAATACTCTTCATTAGTTACTGCAAATCACAAACATAATACCATATTATTTACGTAAAAATAAGACGCCCTCTGCTCTACACGTGTGCGTGTATGTGCGCGCCCGCGCGCAATCATACTTTCGTTACTTTTATAGGAATGTAGAGAAAACACAGCATTCATTGATATAATTTCTTGTCTATGTAAAGTCTCTGGATCCAAACTGTCATAAAAAAAATACCTTTAGCAAAATATCTATGAAACGTAAAATTTATGCTCATTAACATCTGTCTGTTCGATTATGAAGGTGACTTTTCCCCTTTGCTATAATTTTAATCCCAGAAATACAATTGTTGACTAGGAAGTAATAATAATAATAATAATAATAATAATAATACCGAGAGAATTCAAGGGCAAAGAAGGCCCTCCTTATCCTGCCTATCACAAATAAGTTAAAAAATAGGTCTTTTTGAACCCGCATTATTTTAACCCTGGTTTATAATTGCACTTCTAACGCACGTATACCTACATTATAAGATTCCATGGCCAGTCTATAAATTCATTTCCTTCTAAATGTTACAGGAAAAGGCGATAAATAAATACGGAGAATAGAAAATATATGCCATTATCTAAATAGCGCTCACGTAAAACCTGCCATCCCACTTATTAGCGTAGGGAGATAAGCACTTACATACATATATATTTAATGAACACGTAATCCTAAGGAATTAAGTAACTAAGAGGAAAGACGTTCTTTATAATGTTTCTCGATCGTAATGTTTCCCGATTGTATTGTTTCTCAGTCGTTATGTTTCTCGAATGTAATGTTTGTCGATCGTAATGTCTCTCGATCGTGATGTTTCTCGATCATAATGTTTCTCGATTGTAATGTTTGTCGAACGTAATGTTACTCGATTGTGATGATTCTCGATCATAATGTTTCTCGATTGTGATGTTTCTCGATCGCAACGTTTCTTGCTCGTAATGTTTCTCGACCGTAATTTTTCTCGACTATTACCCTATACTAGATTGTAATGTTTGTCGATCGTAATTCTCGCAGATTGTAAAGTTTCTCAAACACGGCCGTTGTAATGTTTCTCGAATGCAGTATTTCTCAAACAAGGTCTTCGTAATGTTTCCCGATCCGCTCTAAACATAACGGCGATGTTCAGCCTCCCGTTTTTCGCCGTGGGAGAGAGCAGGACACCTTCACGATAATATTCACGAATTAATATAACGCCTAAAGCCTGGCAGAAGGGCGGGAAGGAGAGATCGGCGAAGCGTGGCGTTGCTGAACTGGCTAATTAGCGGTACGTGAGTGCGCGCACACCCTTCACTTATTTTTCTCGCGAGCTAACGAGACTCGTACGCTATAAATAAAAAATGCTAGGTGTCATTACTGCCTGCTATATTCGGTTTAATTTGTAGGGGAATTTGCAGAATGAAATTATCAATGTGGTACAGACAAAAATAAAGGAAAATCACAAAAATTATAAAAAAAAATATTAAAAATTAACAGTGCTTAGAAACACGCAAAGTATGTATGCGTATAAAAATGCTATGCAAGCCTTTATGCGCGTAAAGACTGTATATAATCTTTACACGCATAGAAACTCTATGTAAGAATTTTGCATATAAAAACTCTATGTAAGAATTTTGCACGTAAAAACTCAATGTAAGCATTCATGTGCATGAAGTCTGCATGTAATCATTTATGCGCATTTATTTGCATAAAAACTCTTATGTAAGCATTTACGGGCATAACAAATCTATGTATGCACTTATGGCATAAAAACTGTATGTAATAATCATTTATGTGCGTAAAGACTATGCATATATATATATCTCATCATCCTGACAAAGTTTGCATACTCAATAATTCTGGTTCCCGTTCCGCGCCTTCAAAGATCAACCTGAAACAACCAGTCTCCCATAAGATGTAGAACAGAGCTGCATATTGCACACTGATTATGCAAAACTCAACCTAAAGCATGAAGATCCCAAGTGGATAACTCTTTCGTTATTGTGTTGCAAAGCAGATGTAGCCATTGAAGAAAGCACAATGAATTATTATCCAAAGCAAAGATATTTTGGAGGTATAGCAATATGGAACGCAATATATTAATTTAGGACAAAGGCCAAGCGCTGTGACCTTTGAGGTCATTCAGTGCTGAAAATAATGTTGAAATAATTGTTAGAAGAGGGTGGAAAGTTACATGAAAAAAAAATATGAACGGAGATATAGTAAAAGGAATGAAAAGGGTTGCAGCTAGGGGCCGAGGGGACGCTGCAAAGAACCTTATGTAATGCCTACAGTGTACCGCGTGAGGTACACTGACGGTACTACATTCTAAGGAGTTGTGGTAATAGACTATTATTCTTAATGTTGACATTAAAAAAGTTCTAAACGTTTCTTTCCGCATTGGCACCGTCACAAACGAGCTTCTTTTTCGTATAAATCTTTGTTCCGAGAGAGAGAGAGAGAGAGAGAGAGAGAGAGAGAGAGAGAGAGAGAGAGAGAGAGAGAGAGAGAGAGAGAGAGAGAATTTTTTCTCACGTTGAGCAAGCATATTTGAAATAACATGCCAACTCGATAAATAAATTCATGTGAACGTTTTAACAGATCAAACCTAAATGAATAAAGTATGGATTTTAAGTAAAGTAAAAATCTGTGATAAGCTACAACACTCATTCAGTAAAGAAACACAAACAGAATAATACACTTTCTATTGACACTTAGATCAAACTTTACCCTTCTCTCGCAAAGGAATATTTAATTCAGTCATCTTGTAAAGGAACAATTCATTTTTAATTTGTTTTTTCATTTTTGTCCAGTAACCAAATCTTTCAAGACCTGCCAAGGTCTGAATTCCATTCTGAGAGGTCATAGAAGTAACTTACTTCAAAAGTGGCAGTAAAATCACTCTTCCACGAGAGGAAAAGTCATCAGGCCTTTTTAAAAAGGAAATAAAAAAAAATTCCACTTAAAAATGTAGAGGGAATTACCCCTCGCAAGACGAACAAGGAAAACAACCTTACCTTACAGGGATATGGCAATGCGACCTTTGCAAAAGGGACGTCGCAAATCAAAGAGGAACTGCGTCAAATAGTGCCAAGGTCACATAAATCCCATTTTTGAGACCACATAACTCGGCTCTCTGTACAGGAGAGTCATCAACTTCTATGATCATTTCAACCAAGTAGCCATATTCCTATGCGCGCGCATGTAGTGACTCGAGATAGAATGAAAACATTTATAATCTATATTCTCGTCCATGCAAAGCAATACAACCCTGGAATAAATGTACGTGACTTCATATTTTCATATTTACATTTCTGGCCACGTGCACAATATGTGACACCTCCCTTACCTTGAGAGCAGGCTTCAGAGATCTTTACTGTGTTCACGAAACGAGTAAATAAAAAAAGTCTTTAAAAGTACAAAATAACAATCACAAAAGCGACAGGCAACAAATAAATCTATGGGAAACGAGAGAAAGGAATTTGAGGCGTCAGAAAAGCTTGCGAACAGTCTGAGCATGTGATAAGGGACACTGATTTCAGTAATGACTTTGCAGTAATCACTCTGCAGTCCCTACAGCTTAAGATATATCAGAAGATACAAAATGAACTGCAACCTAAATAAAAGAGAATGTAACTATATTTTGCAAAGGTTTGACGCATTTCGATATATGAGAAAAAGAAAAAAGTAGATTTTCCATTTTTACTGTTATCATATGAGTCTAAATTACCTACTAATCTATTTTACATTGTCAAAAATTAATTGTTGCCAGGTTAACTATAAAGGAGATTTTTTTTTCACACTTATGATTTCGATATTGGATTTTCAAGTGATAAAGTTTTGATAAATCGATAAGACAATAATATAAATACGTACGTGCTTTATGTACGTATGCATGTATATAACTGCATATATATCTAAAATTTCAAATTTCAACTCTTCATCGTCATTATTATTATTATTATTATTATTATTATTATTATTATTATTATTATTATTATTATCAACTCTGAAATCCCGTGATTCACTGAAACAAAATTTACTTCAAAGGACGAGGCTATTCGTTTATGATAAAGAACTATTTGTGATATATATATATATATATATATATATATATATATATATATATATATATATATATATATATATATACATATATATATATATATATATACATACATATATATATATATATATATATATATATATATATATATATATATATATATATATATATATATATATATATATATATTATACAGTACCAAGTGCTTACTATTTTAAGACTAAAACGTTAAGTACAAAAACCTGGAAGTTAAAAAAAAAAAAAAAGATAAATCGTGAAACATGAAATAATACGAGAGTTTCAAAAATTGCGGAAAACATACAATGAAGAAGCAAAGCCAATTCATTAACAATAAAAAAAGTTGCTAAAAATCACAAATCGAATGCAGAAGGAAAACACAAACAGCTTATTCTAAAGATTGTTAGATTCACTTCACATCTTGTTAATCGTATAAACATGCGTAACTCTTCGACTAAATTATCTGGCGTCACACTGCTCGTCATCACTGCGTCACAGACAACATGCTTTCGTCACGAGTTGGGTCGAACCATGCCGAGCAATTGGAAGTATTAGAGCAAGCAAGAACAGATCTCTTATATGAATAGATTTCTTTTCTCTCTAATGTTTACGAACGAGTGCTGAAAGTACCGTTGCTGAATTTCTCCGTTTCATTTCTACAAAATTGACATTGTCTCGAGAATCACAACTAAACCTAGTCTTTAAGTAGGAACTTTTTCATAAATGCGAGGAACAAATATTCTTGGATTAGGACGAAGAGGGAATAAAAAAGTTGTGACAGGGCTGAAGAACTAAATCACTTTAGTTATTTCCTCAAGTATGAATTAGAGTACGAAATCCAAAGTAATTTACAAGAATTTTCTTGCGTGCAAAAAAGCAACGAAATTTTGACATTAGGTTAATTCTGGCAAAAACTGAGACAATAACGTCTCTTAATTTATGTATCAAGAAATAGTTTCTGTACAGGAGAGTTAACGCTCACGTGCTCTTTACATTTTTCATAACAATCCACAATTTATTGCCGTTAAAGAAACACTTATCAAAAATATATTTAATATTTATTGCCGTCAAAGAACACTTATTAAAAATATATTAGAAAACGACGCTACTGTGATTTGAATAAAGTAATTACTTCGGCTAACGTACACAGCTTAGTATTAAAAATGTATACAAAAAAATTTTAAGGTTTCGCTGTCCCTGTTAAAAACGAAGTTTTAATCAGGTAACGCCAATCTGATAAATACGTAAATGCACGAACATGAAAAGTAATAATAAATGAACGGCTTTCGTAAAAGACAATTTTCCATTTTGTATGAATGAAGCCAGTCAGTAGGAAGCTACATCCTCGCGAGAAAAAAGAAAATCAAAAGAGTAAGAAATCATTCTCCAAGAAATTAAGTCATCATTAAGTCATATCATTCCAGAGGCATGTGACACTAGCAGCCAGCAGAAAAGCCTTCCCCCTTCCCTTCCCCCTCCCCTCCCCCTTTCCTCAAATGTTCAGACTGTCCCCCAAACTCACCCAGCTTCTCACCATTCCTTTCTCCCGGTGCACCAGCTGGAAAGAGGAAATCCGAATTAAAAGAGAACAAATTGGTCAAAGATTCACAAACAGATTTGCCCTGGAGTGATTCTCTGGCTTATCATAAAAAACAAAAATATGATCTGTTCACTAATTGGAGCATTTGTACTGAAGCAGTGAGCAAATATGATGTGCTCACTTATTGGAGCATTTGTATTGGACCAGTGAAAATTGAAGGAATTTATGACGTTGCCCGTTTTGACAAAATTTTCAGCCGCTGTTCACCAATTAGGATGATAACAGGTAATCCCCATTTGGATTAACGAAAGATTTGTATCAGCATTAAATCCCAACACTCGAGTATAATACTAAATAAAAACTGACGACTTATTTCAGCCGAGTGACCATTCCAAATTGGCATTACCCGGAGGTCAAGCACCCAAAAAGTCCATATTCATAAGTAATCCCTTTTGTCAAAATGATGCCCAGTTAATAAAACTTGCCAAGACGGTTGAAATTTTGGGTACAAAATGATCAAACTTTATTTCCTTATATACACCTGCTTGCTCACACACAGCAACATACACGAGAGTGCAAGTGTAGAATATGTCTGAGTAAAGATGCACATGATTATGTGAGCATCGTATACTTAGACAAATATGCAGAACAGTTACCATATATGTTCAATTGCTTTTCGCAAAAGAAATCTGTAAATCATAACCCTTTCAACGGGTCTAATCCATGCCTCCAAATATTTCACAACTATTCTTTTTCTGACTTTCACTGCGCCATTGCAAAATTTATTTATAAAATGACGATAAGTGTTTTCCTTTCGGCACAAAGGAATAAAATGTAAGTCTTGAAATGTTTTCAGAAATATTGGTGCTGTGCTAAAAAAAATGTTTCTCGTAAAGAACCCTTATAACGCAAGCAAAAAATTGTACTAAAAAAAATTACCTTTACAAGCTAGCAATTTAACAATAAACGTTAAATGTGGGTTTTAATACCCTTAGAGTTTTGTGTATTTAAGGTCTATGGTGCCCTATATATAAAAGATACAAAGTAATACTGTATTTCCTATTCCAAGAGTACTGATAACATACGATACAATTACTCCGCATTTACCCAACTAAACTTCATGAAACACGGGATGTGGGAAAGTAGCTGAACGCAGTCTTATTAACTTAAACCTAAGCAATCTTCTTAGCCTTAACCTAAGCAATCATCTTAACCTTAACCTAAGCTATCTTCTTAACCTTAATCCAAGCAATCTTCTTAACCTTAATCCCCCGAAATCTTCTTAATCTTAACCCGAGAAATCTTCTTACCCTCAACCTAAGCAACCTTGTTAAACTTAACCTAAGCAATCTTCTTAACCTTAACC
This sequence comes from Macrobrachium rosenbergii, assembly GCF_040412425.1. Taxonomy (NCBI): domain Eukaryota; kingdom Metazoa; phylum Arthropoda; class Malacostraca; order Decapoda; family Palaemonidae; genus Macrobrachium; species Macrobrachium rosenbergii. Next base: position 43,598,772 of record NC_089746.1, read on the forward strand.
TAAGCAGTCTTCTTAACCTTCATCCAAGCAACCTTCTCAACCCAAAACCTAAGCAATCTTCTTAACCTTAACCTAAGCAATCTTCTTAACTTTAATCTTGACAGATGGAAGCGAACCCAGCCACCCAAAATTCTACTTACCACCGTAAGTGAAGTTCTTAGGCTGAGGCGTGGAACATCCTGCGGCCGCACTCGACCGACGGGATCTGTAGAAGGAAAAGGAATTTGATTAAATATAATGGGATATAATGGAGTTTTGCAATACAGATGATGTATCTTAGATCTTACTCTGTGTGTTTACATGTAGGCTACCGAAGCAATGTCATAACAGAACGTATGTATGTATGTATGCGTGTGTGTGTGTGTGTGTGTGTATATATATATATATATATATATATATATATATATATATATATATATATATATATATATATATATATATATGTGTGTGTATATATGTATATATATATATATATATATATATATATATATATATATATATATATATATATATATATATATATATATATATATACACACACACACACACACACACACACACATATATATATATATATATATATATATATATATATATATATATATATATATAATGTGTGTGTATACAGTAACACACAGCTCTTATATGGCATACACAAGAACGAACACAACCCCGCACTTATGCAAAAACCCAAGCGTGCGCCCAAACACACATGAGGTAAGATAATCAAGTAGAGGAATCCTATTAATTTGTTCTAGTGACATATCATATAACCCAACAATTTCACCATAGAATGGGACACTAATATCTGTCTCCTCAATTATCAGACACCCCGGGTAGCCCAGACCCTGCCATATTAATCGCTAATCAGCATAAATCACCTCTTATAGCAGCAGCGGAAGAGTATGATTTTGTAACTGATTCCTTATAAATGAGGCTGATATAATGACACAAAATGACACTAAATCATCATAAATGAGGGTGATATAATGACAAAAATCAAGATAAATCATCATAAATGAGGCTGATATAACAAAACACCATGGCAATATAACAAAAAATCACTTATGAAAGACAAAACACGGAAAAATGAATAAATGGGGAAGAAGGGTCGCGCCACTTTACATTAGATGCGTCTTACCTATAAGCTTCGTTTTCTATAATTGATGCTGGTGACAGAGAATGGGTTTAGTGGTATACTAAAATAAGCTTCCAACTTCTGAACGCAGTTTCTTCCCATTACAATAGGCCCTATTTATTGAAAATCATCACGGAAGAATTGAATTTTAAATAATCACCACCTTATTTACTTGATAATGACGATGAATGGAAAGATATACGTAAGAGCACATGGTCAATCGTATCAGCTACCTACTGCACATGTGTAGCTCTAAATATAGGCTATTAGACGAGAGATGAATTTAAATCCTAATGACTTCTTCAACATTTCAAATTCTATACCATAAAATAAACACATTTTAAAAGCGAATCACCTGAGAGAGAGAGAGAGAGAGAGAGAGAGAGAGAGAGAGAGAGAGAGAGAGAGAGAGAGAAGAGAAACAATTTTCATAATACCTTGCTGAAACATGTGCTAGTAAACATGGATCTGCACATTTAATAAATAAATAATGATTGCTTTTGTTTGACGGACAACAGGCACCGAACTGCACATCTCAAGTAAATGTTTATGTTTACTTAATATCTCAACTTCAAAAATAATTTCTAACAAATGCTTACAAACCCCGTATTTGTAAAATTCCGCATCTGCCATCGACCATTACGATTAGCACTGAAAATGTTATGATAACCTGTAATAAAACTGACTGTAAATTATTGCTCCATTTTAGGATTAATTACCTTCCACGTTGCCTCTGAAAAAGGGTTGCCATAAGCTTTCGATAGGCCTATGTACGGATCATACAACTTTTCCCAACTTTTCCCCTTTATGTTCAAACTTCTAACATGAATGTCTCATAACAATTGCTTACTCCAGACACCCTGTTCCTTGTGGAAACCCACACTGTCCCAACCAGCATTATCTCTCTCTCTCTCTCTTTCTCTGGATAAATTCTGAATGGTAATTTCCTGGTATCTCTCTCTTTAGGCTTATATGCAGATTTTGTATGGTATTTACTGAATGTGCAAACCTCTGATTATTAGTACATGTTCCAGCAAAGGTAATCAACAACCTCTGATTTTGTTCCAGCAAGGTCTACTCTCTCTCTAGAACGACTTGCTAAGACCACCAACCACATGCTCTTGGTATACAGATAGCCCTCACTGTTAAGTACATACGGTCGTATTGTAGACCACAGCAGAGTTCAAGAGTTGAGCCCACTCAATGCTACCTTTCAGAAAGGGGATTGTCCTTCTCGTTTGCATACGATGTAGGGACAAGAGAACGATTATTATAACGTAAACCCCGTATAAAGTTACTAAAATCATAATGTAAAGACGCTAAAAAATACAAAGGTTTGTGGGCTAAGAATAAATATACACTGGGCATGTAAAGATAGCGTTAAAATAACATTAAAAACGAAGCTACATGCTAAATTCTGGAAAACGCCAGACTGATTTATTTCTGGGCAAAATGTCAGTTATGTAACTTCTAGCCTGAACGTTATATCATGGGACTTATTTGTTTGTTACGTCATCCTGTTAACAGGATTGCAAGTACAGTAATAAAGGGATCTTGACGAACCTGCTTTTTATAAAAGATTAACCGTTTCTATGAACAAGTGATTAAATCTAGTTACAGAACCGACTCTGTATCCCGTAAATAAAGTTTCAGAGGAATAAACATTATTTGTATTATTACTTAAAACATTTCGACAGGGTACTTAGAGAAATCTTAATAAGAATACACCATTAGCCATGTGCTTTTTCTAGAAATATAGTTTTTTCAAACACTGTAGGTATAGGATGAAATACGCTATATACAGGAAGGCCACTGGATTCCCGTTAATTCACCTCGTTATTTAAAATCAAAACAAATGAAACACGGGAAAAAATCTCATAAACAACAGGGCGTAAAAACCCACAGTATACCGGCAAATTTATTTAAAGCAACATCAAGACCTCAAGCGAAGATGTGACGCATTACTCCCCTAAAACAATTCTCTTTGTGTTTTAATAATTTACTTACATTTTTATCTATTTAATCATTAATTTGTTAATTCACTTTTTCTTTTTTTGTTAACTGATCTTATATTTCTGTATTTCTTGTTACCTTCTGCTACTTCTTTCAAATGAGCATCATATTCTTTGGAAGCTTGAATTTAAAGTCGATGGCCCGTGTGGTGGGCTTGTACCACAGGAATAGGAGTTATGTTCTGATTAATTAATAATAATAATAATAATAATAATAATAATAATAATAATAATAATAATAATAATAATAATAATAATAATAATAATATTCTTTTGGAAGCTTGAAAACAAACGGCTCCTGTGGGGCTTGTTCACGAATAGGGTTCATATTCTGAATAATAATAATAATAATAATAATATTTAATAAAATAATAATAATCTAATAATAATAATAATAATTACTGAAACAAATCCACAGTCATGTGGGTTCTTATATTTAAAAATAAATCTCTGCAGACTTTTCACTGCTACCCTACACAGCAGTGGATTTATTTTTAAATAATAATAATATTTTAATAATAATAATAATAATAATAATAATAATAATAATAATAATAACAACAGCAAAACGAAATTTGCTTGGGAGAGGCTAAGAAACTGGGAAAGTAGCAAAGTAACGCCAGGAACCATTCTGAAAAGAGCAAAAGGTAGAGGATCCGTGAAATTCGTCAAGAAGAAAGAATATCGAGGCGCACAGGTGAGAGCCAACCTTTTTCAATTCAGTGCACTCGCCATTAATGCAGGTGTCCAGAGAGCTTATGGGGAGACAGGAAGAGGAAGGAGGAAGAAGGGGAATGAGGAAGAAGAGGAGGAGGAAATAGTTTCCTCCTACTGCTAGGGATCTCTCCTCTTCAGGAAAGTACTCCCGTATTCATTTCATCAGCGTGTTACAGTCAACACGGTTTGATGGACCACTTGAAAGTTTCATAGCCTGAAGGTGATGTGAATTCTTTGAATTCTTCCAATCATCTCTCTCTCTCTCTCTCTCTCTCTCTTGTGACGCCAATTAGTTACTTGCATCGTGCGTGTATTTTTGTTTACAGGCACAATATCTATTCCTCATTTTCGTAAACGACAAATCTAATTTTACATATCTCAAGTTAAAGTGAACCTGGTATGATTTAATATTTAATATTCTTTAATTCTGACCTTCTTAAAACTTTTCTCGGTTATACATAAATGAAACATATTCTGAATACATACATACGGATGGGAAGATGGACCAGTTTCGTCTCTCTATTTAAAACATCTTCAAGTGTACATCTGTATACATATAGCCATGTGTCTTCGTGATTATAAGCGTACGCACATACCACGACAGAAATATATAAATATATATATATATATATATATATATATATATAAATATATATATATATAATATATATATATATATATATATATATTATATATGATATGAAATATTTTATTAAAACTGAAATATTTTGTTAAAACAGAATTCCATTTAACAAAAGGAGCTCATAAAAACGCCAAAAGGTAGAAAGTTAATGCTATATATTTCGGAGAACAACCGTCTCCCTCGACAGGCAAGTGATGAATGATTGAGAATTACAGAAAAGCGGTATTTATATCAAGAGTTGCTGAGGTCACCCGTTACGTCTCTCCAGTTGATAGCTTCTTAATCTTCTTAATCGCTGGTTGGAGGAAGATTTTATTTAAAATATCTGAGCCCCAAGCTCCTTTTGAGAGGTTCAACGTATTTCTTTGTTTAATCAGTGCTGATTCTACCACCTGGCTTTTGAATTGACAATTGCTACTATAAATTGTACATGACAAATTCCAGTTTATTCTGTGGTTATGGTTATTTATTTGGTAAAAAAAAAAAAAAAAAAAATAATATATATATATATATATATATATATATATATATATATATATATATATATATATATATATATATATATATATATATATATATATATATATATATTATGTACGTGTTATGTACGTACTTTAATGCCTTCACTTCTTTGTTTTCTCTTTTAATAAAGGAATGATCTTGGCCACGAATTCCGTGTCAATAAAAAATGACAAGCTCTTGCAATAGATTGGGCAAGTCCATCCTTTCGTCCGTCATTAATGTAGACATGCCGTCATAATTCAGGTGACAGTCATGATAATGTCAGCATGGGACGCGGTACGAAAGGATTTATTCAATACAACACCGTATGACAAAGATCTTAAAGATGGCGGGTTGTACGTCAAGTTACCTGAGGACTTTACCTGCCTGATCTGTTTCTGTATAAGTGGCCGAAATGCTAAGGTTCCTTGGCGACCACCCTCCCCCTTCCCTCCTTTTCCCGTCCCCCAACCGGCGATCCAGGAAAAAAAAACACACACACATACAAACACATTTATAAATCTGATGTCAACGCTTGCTGAATTCTAACCCCTATACAAAAATGAATGTCAAATTAAGAAGGACTCATACTTCATATCATAAGATCGTTCTTTTATCTTATTTTTTTAAGAAGGTTTCATATGAACCTCATATCATAAGCTCGTTCTTTTCTCTTATTTTTTAAGAGGGTCTCATACCTCATATCATAAGATCGTTTTTTTTTTTTTTTAGTTTTTTAAGAAGGTCTCATACCTCATATATGATCGTTCTTTTTCTTGCCTTTTTTAATGGTCAAATAGAGGTCTTGGCGCGGGTTCATCAGCCGGCTGACAGTTATTTTTCTTATTTATGATTTTTTTTCACAACTTTTACAACACCCTCTCAAACATCTCACAAAGTACTTCTCGCTGCTGGGAAGAAAGGGCGTTGGGTCGGGTATGATACATGAAGCATACTACCGGGGCAATGTCAGAAAGGTCGAGACGTGATCGCATCTGCTTACCCCCATTATGTAAACAGGTTTTTTCACTTTTGCTTTCAACAACTGTGTGTGATCTGCTTATGTAAACAGGCGTTGCAACAACTCTGTGTGTGTGTGTGTGTGTCTGTGACACTTTAGTGACTGAATATGCAAGTGTTTTCGCTTGTTCCATATTTTAGTCTTGAATATACAATATTAAATCTGTCAGAACTTTGAAAAGTCCCTCACCTCTGACTTCCTACCTCTGAGAAATGGCTCCTACTTGTTCAAAGAGTGAGCATTTACGAGTTCTGGCAGTTCCTGTCAGAAGAATCTGTCAGCATCTGCCAAATTTAGAACTGCGTTCGACATATAACAGGAGTGGGTATGCTCAATTTTTTCAAGTGTTACGTTACAGGTCTCGAACTTGAATCGCCACGGCCATGAATTTATTATTATTATTATTATTATTATTATTATTATTATTATTATTATTATTATTATTATTATTATTATTATTATTATTATTATTCGGGAGGAGACCTTCTCTGAGGGCAGTTGCATTAAAAATTATAGCTGTTTCCACGGCATTCAATTTATACAGAGTCTTCTCTATTCTTCTTATTATCTTTTTTTACTCAGCCTGTGGCTGGTATATCAGGTTTCCTAGGGACAGACAGAGATTTCTGTTTTCTTAGTTTTATTTCCTCTGACGTTTCAAATGCTCTCAGAAGATAAACGCCAGAGAGCGTTTGAAACGTCAGAGGAAATAAACCTAAGAAAACAGAAATCTTTGTATTTCCCTGGGAAACCTGATATATAAGAAGAATACAGAAGACTCTGTATAAATTGAATGCCGTGGAAACAGCAATATTATTATTATTGGAAAGAGAAACCCACAAGATTCTTGTGTATAACTTGTTTACTGGTAAATATTTACATATTACTTTGATCTCGAGCACTTTCAGGTCCTAACTGTGACCCTTTTTCAAGAGATGAGGTAGTCAGGCTGGTTCAAGGCCTTGAACCAGCCTGACTACCTCATCTCTTGAAAAAGGTTCACAGTTAGGACCTGAAAGTGCTCGAGATCAAAGTAGGATTTGAAAGTGCTCGAGATCAAAGTAATATGTAAATATTTACCAGTAAACAAGTTATACACAAGAATCTTGTGGGTTTCTCTTTCCATCTTCAGAAGAAAACTGAAAGAAGTTTTTGTTTGGTTCATTATTATTATTATTATTATTATTATTATTATTATTATTATTATTATTATTATTATTATTATTATTATTATTATTATTATTATTTCAGGTATTACATTTCAGGGTCACAATGAAACACTTTTCGAACTCTCATGTCCTTGCCATAAATTTATTATTATTATTATTATTATTATTATTATTATTATTATTATTATTATTATTATTATTATTATTATGATTTCAGGTATTACATTGCAAGTCAAAATGAAAACACTTTTCGACTTCTAATGTCACTGCCATAAATTTATTATTATTATTATTATTATTATTATTATTATTATTATTATTGTGGTGGTGGTGAAATCCACAATGGTGTATATGTAATATATATATATATATATATATATATATATATATATATATATATATATATATATATATGTGTGTGTGTGTGTACGTTTGTATAAATATATATATAATAAATATATCTATATTTTTTTATTTACATTTACACCACTGTGGATTTCTTCACCATTTTAATGACGCATGCTCTTATTATTATTATTATTATTATTATTATTATTATTATTATTATTATTATTATTATTATTATTATTATTATTATTATTATTATTCAAGAGAGTGCTTCCTTTAGGCGATAGGTAAGATAAAGGCTTCTTTCCATTTAGAATCTCAAGGCAACTTTGAATAATACATGATAGCCGGAAAAACTTGAGACTGGGGGGAAAAAAGAGGCTTATGTAGCTTACCGTCTTCTACACAGATCGCAAATGGCCTTGAGGGAGTAAGGATTTCTATCTTTTTTGTATTTTTTTAGGCTGGTGGAGTTGAAAGTTAAAAAGATACGAGATAGGCAGGAGAGGGAAACATTCCCAGAAAATAAACGCTACCTGGTGTGTGTGTGTGTGTGTATGTATGTATGTATATATATATATATATATATATATATATATATATATATATATATATATATATATATATATATATATATAATGTATATATACCTATATATACATTCATATATATACATTTTATATATGTATATATGCGTATATATATGTGTTCCTGTGTAAATATTGTCTTTTATTATTTAATTCAGATAAAAACCTTTGAAGCCTTTATTATCCTTTAGTCAAACTCTCACTCGTCCCTCCCCCTCAAATCGACCCGTGGCGCCACACCCTGCTCCCCCCACCCCGAAAAAAAAAATTAGCACTGTAAAGATGAAAAATTTTTTTCTTCAATGCAGTCAAAACCTAACCATGTACAGCATCTCGAAGGATATATCCCAAACTTCCAGGATAATCCTTCTAACTTTCCCTCTCATTACCCTAACTTTTCCCCCTTTCAGTTCTTGACAAAAACTTTCCCCTTCCAATTCTTGGAATTGATCAGCCTTGGCCCAATATTCTTGATATTCCTTTATTTCTTTTCTTTTCCTCTTCCCCGAAGACGCTCAGTACGATTTCGCTGATTAAGATCAAGTTTTAAACTTCTTCATTCAATGCAGCTACAGAAACTGAGGCCTACACTATCAGAAGCTGTGGTTTACTGCTTCACATTCTCAGCCTGCAAAAAAACACTTTCAGCAGCTGTGGTTTACTGCTTCACATTCTCAGCCTGCACATAAAAACTTTCAGCAGCTGTGGTTTACTTCTTCACATTCTCAGCCTGCACATAAAAGCTTTCAGCAGTTGTGGTTTACTTCTTCACATTCTAAACCTGCAAAAAACACTTTCAGCAGCTCTGGTTTACTGATGACTTTCTCAGCCGGCAAACAAATACTTTCGGCAGCTGTGGTTTACTGCTTCACATTCTCAGTCTGCAATTGAACACTTTCAGCAGCGGCGGTTTCCTGGTGACTTTCTCAGTCTGCAAATAAACACTTTCAGCAGCTGTGGTTTACTGCTTCACATTCTCAGCCTACACATAAAAACTTTCAGCAGTTGTGGTTTACTACTTCACATTCTCAGCCTGCACATAAAAACTTTCAGCAGTTGTGGTTTACTACTTCACATTCTCAGCCTACACATAAAAACTTTCAGCAGCTGTGGTTTACTGCTTCACATTCTCAGCCTACACATAAAAACTTTCAGCAGTTGTGGTTTACTACTTCACATTCTCAGCCTGCACATACAAACTTTCAGCAGTTGCGGTTTGCTGCTTCACATTCTCAGCCTGCAACTGAACACTTTCAGCAGCGGTGGTTTCCTGGTGACTTTCTCAGTCTGCAAATAAACACTTTCAGCAGTTGTGGTTTACTGCTTCACATTCTCAGCCTGCAACTGAACACTTTCAGCAGCTGTGGTTTACTGCTTCACATTCTCAGCCTGCAACTGAACACTTTCAGCAGCTGTGGTTTACTGCTTCACATTCTCAGCCTACAAATAAACACTTTCAGCAGCTGTGGTTTACTGCTTCACATTCTCAGCCTGCAACTGAACACTTTCAGCAGCTGTGGTTTACTGCTTCACATTCTCAGCCTGCAACTGAACACTTTCAGCAGCTGTGGTTTCCTGGTGACTTTCTCAGTCTGCATATAAACTTTCAGCAGCAATGGTTTATTGGTGACTTTCTCAGCCTGCAAATATACACTTTCAGCAGGTGTAGTTTACTAGTGACTTTTTCAGCCTGCAAATAAACACTTTCGGCAGCTATGGTTACCTGGTGACTAGAATTCTCAACCTGCAAATAATTTTTTTCTCTTAAATAAAAATTTGCAAACTTATGCCTACAGCAAGCTGTTAAGTGCCATCTGGTTTGCAAGCATGAACGAAGCGCCCTCTGTATCCAGCATACCTAAAATAACCCAAAAACCTACGTTCTATTCGATCATAGCAACTGCTCTAGTTCAGACCTCTATTCTAACAAATGTATATCAACTCTTATAACCTTTCCTTAAGCCTTCCAATCCCTCAGATATTCAATATTTTAGGCTTTTCAAACGATTTCATCACCTAATTTCATGATCCGAGACTAGAATGACCTACAACACACGGGCCACGAATGAATAAAAATTTTAAAGTCAAAATGACAATTATTGTGGAATGAAAAAATATTTTAAAGTCGAAATGACAATTACTGTGGAATGAAAAAATCATTAACCAAGCTGTGCTTTAGCTTCATATCTGCACAGCGCATGCGCAGAACTTCTTTCCTGAAAGAACTCAAAGACATCCAGACTAAACGTCCAAACTTTTTCAGTTTTCATCTCCAATTTCTTTCGTCCGAGTTTCAACGAATCTGCGATAATGAATATTTGCACTTGGGGTAGCCTCACGCGGTATCCTGACCTATCCCAACGGTGCTTGGGAAAGCACTGAAGAGAGTGGGTGAAAATTGTGCTTTGTCAAAGCAGCCATGGGAACTTCAAAAGTTCAAGCGAAGATGCAATACATTACTACCCTAATACTATTCTCCTAGCATTTTAATAAATTTTTATCTATTAATTAATTAATTTATTTATTTTTCTTTTTTAATAAGCGAGATCTCTTCTCTCTGTATTTCCCTTTACCTCCTCTTACTTCTTCCTAATGAACACCATATTCTTTGGAAGCTTGAATTTCAAGTCAATGGCCCCTGTGGGGTTGTTCCATATGAAAAGGGTTCACCTTCTGAATAATAATAATAATAATAATAATAATAATAATAATAATAATAATAATAATAATAATAATAATAATAATAATAATAATAATAATAAAACTATAACCAAGTAATATAACAATGGAGAGAGCAATCTTTTCTTATTTTCAGCACACATTCTAAAGTATGTCTACACGTTAACGCATATTAAATATGTTCCATAAAGTACTAAAAATATCTTGAGTTGGCCTGGTCGCTCTTGGGAACATCTGAACGTTTCAAGGCGCATTAAATTCAACAAAACTTTGAGGAATATAAAAAAACCTAATGAATGGGAAACCAACAACAAAACATTCCTTTCCCGTCTTCAGTAAGGAAAAAATTGAGTCCTTAAGCTTACGCACTCAGACATCACTAGTTTCAAGAAATTTCTAGTAGTTGCTAGGGTGTGATCACCTAGGAATCTAGAGTATCACCTCTTTTAATTACTCCACGAGAACTCATCCGCTGGTGATATTAATTATGTTGGAGAAGGAAGACCCCAGATGACTTTTAGATACAAAAATATAATTTCTAATTATGGTAATTTGGTAATATCTTAGACAGTATCTAATTTATTTCTTATTTTATTTCGCTTTTTTTCTGGTTGGTGTTTTAAATGTGGAGGAAAAGTTTTTTTTGTTTGTTTGTTCCAAAATGTCTTGGTAATGCAAAATTTTTTAAATGTGGAAAAAGAACGATCATTCATAGCATTGTCCTAAAGGACGATCATTCATAAAGTTGAACAATAATTCATAAAGTATTATAACGTTCGGCGATAATTTAAAATGCTAAAAGAACGATTATTCTCGTTAATCCTAAAGAACGATCATTCAAAACGTTAATGCAAAATGCCTAAAAGAACGATCATTCATAACGTTTGTCCTAACAGAACGATCAGTCATAAGAACGACCATTAATTATTAAAAGAACGATCATTCATAACATTATTCCTAAAAGAACGATCAGTCATACCGTTAATCCTAAAATAATTATCATTCATAGCTCTAGTCCTAAAAGAACGATCATTCATAAAGTTAATCCTAAAATAATTATTTTAACTCTAGTCCTAAAAAATCAAAAAGTTAGTACTTATTTTAAGAAAAACAAAAAACAAACAAACACACACACACACACCAAACGTTAGTTTTTGTGGTCCTACACTACTTCACTGCTTAACTAAAGAAGCTAAAATTATTTCCATACTCTTCCATTACATCATACTCTTTGATCCTCTAATTGACCTCAAAGTGGTTATATGAAATCTCTTCATTATTTTTCGTTTACAACTTTCATGCCTTTCTGAATGAATATCCTTTAACAGGGTAAAAAAATTCTCTACACACCAGTACCTACATATTCGAAATAACTGCTTAAATCAATCCAATCTTTTAAAGTGGAATAACAAAGCGACAAGCTTTTACCATTTTTTTTTGTTATTCAGAGAAAATAAATTAATATTAAGATCAGTCACAGAACGAAGTAAAACAAGATTATTCTGACTTTAATAATATAAATTACTTGCAAATCCAACGTAAATTAACTTGAAGATTCACGAAGCATCTCAGATCAAACTAGATATGTATAAGAGCAAGAGAAATTCTTATGCTTTCATCATCAAAGCCACAGTTACGTATGGTTGCAAATATATTTAAAAATAAATCTAAACAGAGAGCTTTCGGGAATCTGTTCGATTTCCCTTTCAAAATACTCGTATTGTTTTACTTCTTATTCTAATAACATTAATTAACCAAACAGTAGTCTCAATCCCAGTGTTTTTTTTTTACTAATGAGAGAAAATTTCGAAATAAGCGCTGTGTTGTGGGTATGATTTAAAAATAAGAAAAAGAAAAATAATAGGGGTGTTGGTAAGAGAGAGAGAGGGGGGAGAGGGGGTAGAGGAGAGAGGGAGGCGCTAATT
>NC_089746.1:43619011-43624011 GCF_040412425.1 Macrobrachium rosenbergii
AAAGGATAATCCTAGGCGCATAACATCACAAACCAACGAGCTGATCGAAATCCACAATGTATACATCTTAAGAAAACCAACGAAAGAACGTTGATAAGAAAAAATATACTCGCAATTTTGGCCAAAAGGTCAGATACCGATGCAAATGAGGTCATTCACCTCACGCCATGAGGAAGATGAAAAAAAAAAAAAACTTTCGGGAAAAAAATGAGCGGTAAGGAAGGAATGAGATCTGGAAACTTCGGGAAATAATTGTTATGAGTTTCGCTGAGATGAAGATGCTGGGGAAGAAATTACTTGGATAATGAGACTAAAATGTTTTAAAAGGTACGCAAAACGTTTTAGTTTGTTGTTACTTAAATCCTCGCAAACACTTATGGATTTTAGCTCCAAAAGTATTTGAAAAATAGATAAGAGGATTGTTTCATCAGTTCCGATGAATGTTTACGATGTTCAATTCGAAGAAATTGTAAAAATATAGATAAAACGACGTTTCATAAAAAAATGTAATGGGGAAAATAACAGGTCTTTTGATACAGACAGATAGACAGGCGTACACACACACACACACACACACACACACACACACACACACACATATACACATACACACACACATATATATATATATATATATATATATGTATGCATATATATACACATATATATATGTATATATATGTATATGTATATATATATATATATATGTATATATATATATATATATATATATATATATATATATATATATATATATATATATATATATATATATATATATATATATATAAATACACACATATATGTATGTATGCATGTATGTATGTATGTATGTATGTATGTATGTATCAATAAATGTACCGTTCGTTTACCTCTTATTCCTCAATCGACATATCCATGTAAATTCAACTCTTCCCTAGAAAGAAAGATCGATCTCGGGAAGATTAACCACAGAGGCCAATGAACCCTGAAAGAAGGCCCATTCCAAAACGGACCAAGACCGATCAGTCAATCAAGAACATTTCTAGAGAAGATGAAGGTCACTCAGAACGTGAGAAATTCTAACGCAGTGGATGATCGAGAATAACACAAGGTACTTCATTATGGAGGAAGATTACTTCATTATGGAGGAAGACTGGGGAAGACTGGTCATGAGATAAGTTTTTTAAATGCTGAAGAAGATCACTCATAAGACAAGATCGACCATGAGGTCTTTCCGTAATTAAGAATGTCGACGTTGGGATAAAGCACAATCCCACACACACACAGATAGAGAGAGAGAGAGAGAGAGAGAGAGAGAGAGAGAGAGAGAGAGAGAGAAGAGCACGTAGGCGTTACGACAATTAAAAACAATCGTAACAGTAAGGTGCAAGAGTTAGCCAAAATGAAACCCGTAAACCCCCAAAAAATTGAGAGAGAGAGAGAGAGAGAGAGAGAGAGAGAGAGAGAGAGAGAGAGAGAGAGAGAGTCGGACGTCGGCGTTATTGACAATTAAAAACAATCGTAACAGTTAGGTTCTGAGTTAGCAAAATGAAACCCGTCGGTGGAAAAGGCTCTGATGAGATCAATATTCGAACGGCAGACGAATAAACGCATCTAAACGGAACAGAATCTTGGATGAATAGCTGAGGCCGATGCTCATTAAGACTCGAGATTTGTTCTCCCAGATGCAAAGTGAAGGCTTTCCCCAGATGAAAATGGAAGCTTTGAAGTTTCCTCAGATGAGATCAGATTTTGAACGGCTCCCCAGATGAAAGCATCTAAACTTTTGAACAGAATCCTGGATGAATACGTGAAGATTTTGAGGTTTCCCAGATGAAAATGTACAGACTCCAGATGAAATATTGTCTGGACGTTTCCCAGATGAAAACGTGAAGATTTTGAAGTTCCCCAGATGAAAATGTGAAGCTTTTGAAGTTTACCAGATGAAAACGTGAAGATTTTGAAGCTCCCCAGGTGAAAGCGTGAAAATTTTGAAGTTCCCCAGATGAAAATGTGAAGCTTTTGAAGTTTCCCAGATGAAAATGTGAAGCTTTTGAAGTTTCCCAGATGAAAAACTCAAGATTTTGAAGTTCTCCAGGTGAAAATATGAAGCTTTTGAAGTTTCCCAGATGAACACGTAAAGATTTTGAAGTTCTCCAGATGAAAATGTGAAGCTTTTGAAGTTTCCCAGATGAAAACGTGAAGCTTTTGAAGTTTCCCAGATTTAAACATGAAGCTTTTGAATCTCCCCAGGTGAAAACGTGAAGCTTTGGAAGTTTGCCAGATGAAAACGTGAAGATTTTGAAGTTCCCCAGATGAAAATGTGAAGCTTTTGAAGTTTCCCAGATGAAAACGTGAAGATTTTGAAGTTTCCCAGATGAAAACGTGAAGATTTTGAAGTTCCCCAGATGAAAATGTGAAGCTTTTGAAGTTCCCCAGATGAAAACGTGAAGCTTTTGAAGTTTCCCAGATTGAAACGTGAAGCTTCTGAAGCTCCCCAAGCGAAAACGTGAAGCTTTTGAAGCTTCCTAGATGAATACGTGAAGATTTTGAAGTTTCCCACAAGAATACGTGAAGATTTTGAAGTTTGCCAGATGAATTAATACGTGAAGCTTTTACAGTTTGCCAGATGAACACGTTAAGCTTTTGAAGTTTCCCTCATAAATACGTGAAGCTTTTTAAGTTTGCAAGATGAATATGTGAAGCTTCCTAGACATATTTGTGTGTATGCAAGGAAAAATACTACTTGTTATTCGAAAGTTGAGGGGCGATAGCTGCGAGAGAGAGAGAGAGAGAGAGAGAGAGAGAGAGAGAGAGAGAGAGAGAGAGAGAGAGAGAGAGAGAGTGAAAATATAAACAAAAGGCTGACCAGTAGTTCCTCGAAATGTATACCACTGATATATCTTAGAAACAGGAAGTCCGCTTTCGACGAGGTAATCCTCACTTAATAAGAATCTCTCTCTCTCTCTCTCTCTCTGCAAAGATAAGCAACGGCTTCCAAATGCCTCTCTCTCTTTCTCTCTCTCTCTCTCTCTTTACAAAGATATGCAACAGCTTTCAAATGCCCCTCTCCCCAACCCCCCCCTCTCTCTCACCCCATAAGACTCTCTCTCTCTCCAAAGATAAGCAACATCTTACAAATGAACTCTCTCTCTCAATCAAAGATAAGAAAACAAGCTGTCATTAACTTCGGAGGCTATTTTCAATCAAACAGCAATATCGTAGGGCATACTGTATGGTCAATAATGAAAAATCCAGTACAATGAAGTTGAATGGCGCATAAAAGACAAAACTTTTAATGGAATCGGAGAGCCAAGAAGGAAATCTACAACTGACCATTGAAGTGGAAAGACAAAGTCATGGAAGTTGCATCACCATTTTGTCTAATATAAAAGGTAAATGTAATTGACCAATTAAAAAAAATGAATGACAATTACAGCACAACAATTTTTCTACGCGAGTACAAAATATTCCTGACTCTGCGGTTCCGAATTTTTGATGTAAAAAAAAAACTCAATAAAATATGACATCCCCAGCTTTTGGGCAAATTGTAATATACAATGTTGGAAAATCCAGACATTTCCACCAATGTACCACAAGCCTGATAATACAGCAGTATTATTTTAAAAACGATAATGATGCAGTATTATTTTAAAACAACAATGTTGCAGCATTATTTTGACAACAAATAATGAAGCATTATTATTTTAAAACAAGTCTTTCGTTGTGGCGAAAAATCAACAATACAGAGTATATCCAATGCTGCGAAATATTCGCAATCATTTTTAACACAGAAATAACAGAGGTTTTTGTATCATGTTAGAAAATATTACGGTGCTATGAATTATTTCCCACTGCTAATATGGGGGTAAAATATATCCCAGCATTTCAAACTTTCAAGGTTCAGGAATATAGGGGATATATATATATATATATTGAAATATATATACCGGTAATATACCAATTTCTAAGTAATCCACAAGTCTTGGAAGGACATTTTGTTTTAAATGCAATATATATATACAGTATATATATATATATATAAATATATATATATAAATATACACACACACATATATATATATATATATATATATATATATATATATATATATATATATATATATATATATATATATATATATATATATATATATATGATATTTGACATTCATCCAATTCAAAGAATTTGCTGCAACGAATGATAATACAAAAAAGGGAAAGAATTATTGTATCCTTAGGATGTCGATTTTTCATTAAAAAAAAGAAAACAAAAATAACAATAATAAGCAAAAGGAAATGTACCAACATGTACCCGCACAATAAATTTTATTTATTTTCAATCGAACAATAACCTCCAACAGCTATCAAAAAGTCTTAATTATTATTATTATTATCATTATTATTATTATTATTATTATTATTATTATTGTTATTAGATATAACTGAGAAACAAATGCAAAAGATTTAAATAGCGCCGTCACCTTTGATTGGATGTGTACAAAAAGTAAAATAATAATAATAATAATAATAATAATAATAATAATAATAATAATAATAACATTCGTTTTAGCGGTATATAACTAAAATAAAAATCATAGTTCTTTTCAGCAGTCTTTGCTGATGGGAAGGACGAAACAAAGACGACTTACAAACTTAAAAAAAAAAAAGCGTAAAATGTTCATTTATATCACTAAACACCAACTCTAATCTTCGGCGAAGCTACGCATCACAAAACCATTTCCAGCGAACATTTAGCCAGCGAGCTTCCTTTACACACCTCGGGAAATTCCACGGTAAATAACTTTCCTCCTCCTCCTCACCCCTTTCCTCCCACTCACCGTCTTTGGATTTTCGGGGGGAGAGAGAGAGAGAGAGAGAGAGAGAGAGAGAGAGAGAGAGAGAGAGAGAGAGAGAGAGAGGGTGGAATCTGTTTTGATATAAGAGACAGTCCCATGAGCACAATACCGCCATTAAGTTTTTGTAAAGAGCAGTCAGTGAATTATATACGGTGCTTT
>NC_089746.1:43634011-43694011 GCF_040412425.1 Macrobrachium rosenbergii
TGACTACTAGTTCTAAGCCTCTCCAGCAACTGTGACTCATGATTCTTGACTCACGATTCGTGACTACTAGTTCTAAGCCTCTCCAGAAACTGTGACTCGTGATTCGTGATTACTAGTTCTAAGCCTCTCCAGAAACTGTGACTCGTGATTCGTGACTACTCGTTCTAAGCATCTCCAGCAACTGTGACTCGTAATTCGTGACTCATGCGTTCTAGTAAGTTCATTTTAAAATTCAAACAGCTAATTTATTAAACATTACATTCTGACCCTGAAGTGATTTAATTCAACAAAACTACAATTTCCCTTTTACGTACAAATACATCTAGAGCTTAAACGACGATTATTGTTTTGATATTTTTTCGTTACTGGGATGCTTTACAATATCTATTCGTGGATAGTACACGAATGTAAATTTATTGAGAAACATAAACAGAATTACACACACGCACACACACACATAATATATGGGTGTGTGTGTGTGTGTGTGTAATTCTGTTTGTTATATCAATAAATTTACATAAATTTACAATATATATATATATATATATATATATATATATATATATATATATATATATATATATATATATATATATATATATATATATATATATATATATATATATATATATATATATATATATATATATTGTGTGTGTGTGCTTTATGCAATGCATGGACTTCCTTCAGTGCTACTAGAATACAAATCAACCTCTAACTCTCTTGCACGATAAACTGTATAGCCACGCTCCCTTTCCCCCCTCCCCAAAATATGACATTACGTGATGCATCAGCTGTTTTCACCCAGACGAAAGACGTATAAAGTCATCAGTCACGTTTTTCTAGAAAAACAACAGCAACCACCACAACAATAAAAAAAATACAACAGCAGCAAATACAACATCCTAAATCCTTTTCTTCCTCAGCTTTCCGGAAAACAAGGAGAAAATTCAAAAATATTAAGAAACAAGGAAAGGACAAGGCAATCTCTAGGGACTCCCCTCTCTCTCTCTCTCTCTCTCTCTCTCTCTCTCTCTCTCTCTCTCTCTCTCTCTCTCTCTCTCTCTCTCTCTCCTTTCCACACACCAGCTAGAGACAAGGGAATACGCATGTAGGTAAGAATTATACATAATACACGGGCTGCAATAGAGAATATGTATATATATATATATATATATATATATATATATATATATATATATATATATATATATATATATATATATATATATATATATATATATATATATATATATATAGAGAGAGAGAGAGAGAGAGAGAGAGAGAGAGAGAGAGAGAGAGAGAGAGAGAGAGAGAGAGAGGTTTCCCCTCCAAGATGAACTTCCACACTAAAACTGACGTTTTGACCTTTAGCGGCAGAGCCAAATACCTTAAGCTGTTTTGTGGAGGGGGGAGCGGGGAAGAGTGGGGGGTGGAATTGTGACAAGATTCAGCGAATGAAAGAGCGAAAAGAGACAATTAAATCCGATTTATTTCCCAAATGGAATAAGGAATAAGATTTACAATGAATAAATGTATAAGCCGGGTCTACAATGAATTCGTTTTATACATATTTTCCAGATGTATCATTACGTACGTTGGTGAAATTTCATCAAATACTCTGGAAAATTTCATTATATTTAATTATATACCTTGGTGAAATTTAATTATATTTCATTATATACCTTGGTGAAATTTCATTATATACAAGGTGAAATTTCATTATATACCTTAGAGAAATTACATTATGTACCATGACGAAATTTCATTATATTCTTTGGTGAAATTTCATTAAATGCTCTGGTGAAATTTCATTACAGACCTTGACAAAATTTCATTATATACCTTAGGGAAATTTCATTATATACCTCGGTGAAATATCATTCCATACTTTGGAGAAATTTCATAATACACTTTGGTGAAATTTCATTATCTATCTTGGTGAAATTTCATTATGTATCTTAGTGAAATTTCGTTATATACCTTGGCGAAATTTCATTATGTCACCTGGTGAAATTTTATTACATACCTTGGTGAAATTACCTTATATACCTTGGTGAAATTTCATTATATACTTTGTTGAAATCTCATTATATATCTTGGTGAAATTTCATTATATACCTTGGTGAAATCTCTTTATGCACTCTAGTGAAATTTATTTATATACCTTGGAGAAATTTCACTTTACACCTTGGTGAAATTTCATTATACACCTTGGAGAACTTTCATTATACACCCTGGTGAAATTTCATTATATACCTTGGTGAAATCTCTTTAAATACTTTGGTGAAATTTCATTGTATACCTTGGAGAAATTTCACTGTACACCTTTGTGAAATTTCATTATATACTTAGGTGAAATTTATTTATATACCTTGGAGAAATTCCACTTTACACCTTGGTGAAATTTCATCATATACTTTGGAGAAATTTCATTATATACTTTGGTGAAATTTAATTCTATACATTGGAGAAGTTTCACTTTACACCTTGGTGAAATTTCATTACATACTTTGGTGAAATTTCTTTATATAGCATGGAGATACATCTGGCATTTAACGCGAAAACATCAAAGGTGTTTACGAGACACTTTGAATAATTGAGCGTTTTGAATTCTACAAGCCGAGGAGTGATCGCCTGAGTAAGAAATACGAATGTAAAAAGACGAATAAGAAAAACTACTTTATGCTTTTCTATTTCGAAGTTTCTATGTTAAACGAATCAAGATCTGCTCTCTTCCGAAGATGTATCTTCTACCCCCTTCCCAACAAAAGAGACATATATATATATATATATATATATATATATATATATATATATATATATATATATATATATATATATATATATATATATATATATAGAGATAGAGAGAGAGAGAGAGAGAGAGAGAGAGAGACCTCGTTCATTTCTAACCATGTTCCTCCATGCCTCCCGTCCTTTTTAGCTCAGATCGACCAGAACGCGGCGAAAATCAGGCCCACTCCCACCCCCCCCTAACCCTCCCCAAACCCATTTTTCCCAAAACATCTCTTCGGCAGGTTATTTTACTATCTCTCGCCAAAAATTTCATGCCTTCTCGGAAATAACAAATGGGGGAGATGGGAACCTACCCCCTCCCCTACCCCCACCACACCCGACCCTACCTTTTCCTCCAACACCGCTACCTTTTTGTTTTTGCGCATGCTCTGACGTCATAGGCCTAATGTTCGTAATAATCCTTGAAAAAGCATTGACAATGCAAACTGCACGCTCATTCATATGCACAGTAAAGGACGTGCTTGCATACTTATCTATGCATACAAATTGATGTATGGCTTCAACAAGACGGAAATAATGATGAAATACGAACACCCTCCTCTAATTTATGATATCCACAACAAAAGGACTAAGACTGAAGAAGAAACCGGCGCAGAGTACTTGGAAAATAACCCGACTGTTATGCAGAGAGAGAGAGAGAGAGAGAGAGAGAGAGAGAGAGAGAGAGAGAGAGAGAGAGAGAGAGAGAGCAGGCATACATCAGGAAGCAGCCCTGATAAGGCAGCTGTTGTTTCTCAACAGGACGAGCTACTGTTCCCTAAAAAACAAAATGTGAGACTCGCAAGGCGATACCGAAAAGCATAGCATACAGTCCGTTGAATGAGCTCGCTCGCCAGTATCCGCGGGAGAGAGACTTGTTATCAGAGGGGAAAGTGAGCTCGTGAGTATCCGCGCACGGGAACGACGCATTGCAGCGTTATTTGGGGGCATACGAAAACGCTCCTGACAAAATGCACAAGACAGAAATGGCAAAGAATCGTCATAAAAGAAAGGGAGAATCGATATCCCCGTTCACTGAAAAGGGAAAGGAAAAAATGAGCACGTTTCAATTACGGTACATCGGAGGTTACGGACAGAAGAGGGCGGCCAATTTCAATTAAGGGCTGTAGGCGTAATGAGAGAAGTGAAGAAAAAAAAAAGGAGCAGTCATACACCAACAATCTGGAATGGGAATTGGGAACAGCCAACAGCAGGAGGGAATTGTAGAGTGGGAGGAGGAGGAGGAGGAGGAGGAGGAGGAGGAAGAGGAGGAGAGAGAGAGAGAGAGAGAGAGAGAGAGAGAGAGAGAGAGAGAGAGAGAGAGAGAGATGGGGTGGACGGTAGAGAGTGGGCGAAGGGAGGAAGGTGTAGGTAGGAGAGTGATGCATTATTGATGCGGCTCCTGACCCACCCAACAATCCCTTTCCCCCTGCCCCCCCCTTCCTCTCTCTCTCTCTTCCACAGGCAGTAACAAGGACTTCAATTTACCTAACATTTCGTTTGATGCCAAATTATAAGTATGCAAATTCAGATTTCTTTTCGAGTCGCCCCACTCTTCCTCTTTCCTGTCGAACACATGAGCTCTCTCTCTCTCTCTCTCTCTCTCTCTCTCTCTCTCTCTCTCTCTCTCTCTCTCTCATGCAAACACAAACTCGGCTACACGATTCAAATTAGGTATACCAACATGATTGTCAACCTGTAGACTCAACCGGGACATACTCGCATTTCCACCAATACCGGAAATCGGGACAAACTAGGTGGGCCGAGATTGCCGGAAGAGTGAGCCAGTCTCTTTCCACTTAATTGTTCTAATGGAGTCAACAAATGGCTACATACCGTTCGACGGGAGATAATTACAAAGGGACAGAGCTGGCATAATTAGGAGGCGATTTAAAATCCAAGGCAGGGGAACAATGCATATATAATTACAGGCCGGCGCTCTTTTCATGACACTGGTAATGGAAATGTATTGCAAGGTTTTTTTACGCTTGTGCTTATTGTCTACTGATGATGAGTCATGCACCTGAACAGATAACTGAAATATCAATGTATATGCATATATACCTATGTATATAATACATGTATATATACATATATATGTATATATATACATATATATATTATATATATACATATATATGCGTTTATAAAATGTGTGTGTGTATGTGTATGTGTGCATGTATGTGTGGGTATGAATTTTAATTAAGCTAGTCGCGTGTATGAATCGTTGTTAAATAGACTATTTTATGGATAGGTCCTGTAAACTGGACAGACAGAGACTCTCCATTCTTCAAGAAAAAAAAAAAAGTACGAAAGGTGGTGGTGTACCGGAGGGCAGGTGCTTGGAGCTTCTTCGAAAGCCCTCGAAATTCCAGGACAATATCGTGCTTTTGGAAGCACTGTTCTTGGCCTGTTCTTGTCCTGTTCTAGCCCTGCTTTCAAGCCTGTTCTGGCCCTACTTTCATGCCTGTTCTTGACCTATTCTGGCCCTGCTTTCAAGCCTGTTCTTGCACTGTTTTGGCCCTGCTTTCAAGTCTGTTCTTGCCCTGTTTTGGCTCTGCTTTCAAGCCTGTTCTTGCACTGTTCTGGCTCTGCTTTCAAGCCTGTTCTTGCAATGTTCTGGCTCTGCTTTCAAGCCTGTTCTTGCAATGTTCTGGCCCTGCTTTCAAGTCTGTTCTTGACCTGTTCTGGCCCTGCTTTCAAGCCTGTTTTTGCACTATTCTGGCCCTGCTTTCAAGCCTGTTCTTGCCCTATTCTATCCCTGCTTTCAAACCTGTACTTGACTCGTTCTGGCCCTGTTTTCAAACCTGTTCTTGCCCTGTTTTCTCACTGCTTTCAAACCTATTCTTCACTCGTTCTGGCCATGCTTTCAAACCTGTTCTGGCCCTGCTTTCAAGCCTGTTCTTACCCTGTTCTGGCCATGCTTTCAAGCCTGTTCTTACCCTGTTCTGGCCATGCTTTCAAGCCTGCTTTTGCACTGTTTTGGCACTGCTTTCAAGCCTGTTCTTGACCTGTAGCAAGATTTGACGTTTTCCTTACCAACGGAGACTGAATCACTTCGCATTTCAGTTGACGACTGATAGTAAGGAAAAGTCAATCAGATCAAAACGCACAAGCTTGTCAACGTGTCGTTCGGCGGCTTAGGGCACTTACAAAGTCTCGAGAACCTATAGTATCCTCAAAGACATGTCACAAATGCACATAAGCCTTGAACGCAAGTCTTCAAAGTGAAAACCTCTTAGATTCCCTGGTACTCTATTAAGTTTCGAAAGCACCATTTCCAAAAAATGGGTACTTGAAGCAATACTCTATTACATACCCTAAGATTATTATTATTATTACTATTTAGATGATGAACCCTTTTATATGGAACAAGCCCTCCAAAGGGGCCATCGACTTAAAATTCAGGCTTCCAAAGAACATGGTGTTCATTAAAAAGAAGTAACAAGATACCACTTATTAAAAAAGAAAAAATAAATCAAAGTAATAAAGATAAAATGTCTTTAAATTATTAAAATACACGGAGAATTGTATTAGGGTAGTAATGAATTGCATCTTCGTTTGAACTTTTGAAGTTCCAATTGCACGACACCCTCGGGGAGACTCTAGCCCAGTTGCAAACGTACTTCTTTCTGTCTCTTGAATTCCATCAACTTAAATTCTTCAGAGGAAATTCTAAAAGATATATACAAGCGTAACAGAAACTCCAGGCAACTGCGCTAGGACGGTTTCAAAATACCTGAAAGCTGTATAGACCTCAAATGTTTTTAATGCGAATTAAAAAATAAAGTTTCTTTATGAATTGAAGATCAATACTAAATCTTTTTTAACTCATCACCTTCAAAATCATGGTGTGAAAGCACACATTACACACGATGGAGATTACTGTAATATTTCAGCCATGTACCAAGTTGCTGAATTCCTGGTAGCTGTATTTGACGGAATACGCCAAAATTCTGTGAGATATTCAAATAACGTCTCAGAGACACAAATAAAACAATAGTTTTTTGAGCCATGGCATCACATGTCAAAACACTGTGGCGTGGTATTACGTCAGTCTTAAAGTAAACAAACATGTTTCGGTCTGTGATAAATAATGTTAGTAAATATATCAGGAATGCAAAAGATTTTAATTTCCTGCAGATTCCCTCCAATACTTTTGACATCTACTTTTACGGCATTCATTTTGGAAATATACCCACGGAAATCACCGGGGGGTGGGGGTGGGGGTTTTGGTAAAGGGGGAATGGGGAGGGATGGGGAAGGAGGGCAGGAGGCGTAAGTAAAGTGTGCAGTTTCATTGCAGCATCTTTTGGACTAACAGCTAGCTGCCTTGCTTTCTTCATTTTTACGTTTAACCGTTTCTCTCTCTCTCTCTACATCGTAGCTATCCAGCCTCTTTAAATTTAGACATTTTGACTCTTACAGTCTCTCGTTGGTCAACTTTAAGTACTTTATGAGGACAATGACCTGGACTTTATGAGGACAATGACCTCTCTCTCTCTCTCTCTCTCTCTCTCTCTCTCTCTCTCTCTCTCTCTCTCAGGATCAATTACAACCAATTATAACCGAGAGTTTGTGGGGGAAGCTAGCGCCCTCTTTGCTCGAAGAGCACGTTGTATGGAGAGAAGATAAGAATTATTAATAAATCTGTATCTATAGTCGTGTTCCGTTCGAAAGGGTCCAGAACAAAATCCTTGTATCTTAAAAAAATAAATTCCATTGCACCTGAACTGAGAAAAAAAAACTTTTTTTGTACCATAAAAAAATGAGAATTCCATTGCACCTGAACAATGAAATAATAAAATAAAACTTTTTTTATTCCAAAAAATGAATTTTACTGTACCTGTACAAAGAAAAAAATTTGTACCATAAAAACGGATTCCACTACTACTGAACAAAGAAAAATAAATACTTTTGTGATTGTACCACAACAAAAGTGCACCTGAACAAAGCAAACATTAAACTAAACTTCTTTTGTATCACTAAAAAGAATTCCATTGCATCTGAACTATGAAAAAATAAAACTTTTTTGTACCACAAAAAAAAAAAAAAAATTGATCCCAATGTTCCTGAACAATGAAAAAATAAAACAAAACCTTTTGTAATACTACATAAAAACGAATTCCACTTTACCTGAATATAGAAAAGCTTATACAAGATTTTTTTTACCACAAAACAAACCAATTCCATTGCACCTCAACAAAGAAAAAATAAAAATACTTTTTAGTACAATAGAAAAAACGAATTCCATTGCACCTGAACAAAGAAAAAATAAAACGTTTTTAGACCATAAAAACGAATTCCACTGCACCTGAACAAAAATAAATTCCATTGCACTTGAACTAAGAAAATATAAATCAACTTTCTTCATACAGTAAAAGTATTCCACTTCACCTGAACAAAAAAAAAAAAAAATAAAACTATTACAAGACCTTTTTTTGTACCACAAAAAATGATTTCCAGACGAAATAAAACAAAACGTTTGTATGATTGTACAAAAAAAAAAAAAAAAAAAAATTCCATTGCACCAGAACAAAGAAATAAAGTAAAAGGTTTTTATGAAACATTGCCCCACGGCATTCGCTTCATCATTGGAGTAGGAATGCCAGATTTGGGGTCTCCACCTGTGTAGTTCTAAAGTTAAGGTCAGGGTAAGAATCTTCCAATTTTAGCTGACAGACAGACACACAAGGCCCGAGACAGACAACCAGACAGCAACGACAGGGAGGCCAGTTACTAAAAGTGGTCCCCCCCCCAACCACGGTTAAAACGAGGAATAAACAACAACATAGATAATTATTAATATATATAAATCTAAGTAACGAGGCTAACGACATAACATCCTTTCTTTTGGACGCCTTCTGGCAAATAGAAACACTTCTTTAAAAAAGAAACAGAGAAAGAAATCTTCCTTAGAAAGAAACAGACACAAATCCTTCTTTAAAAAGTAACAAAAAGATATCCTTTCAACAAAGTGAACAGAAATAAATCCTTCTTAAGAAAAAAAACATGAAAAAATCCCTTTTCAAAAAAGAAACAGAAAGAGACACTTCTTAAAAGAGAGAGAGAAAGAAATCATTCTTAAAAAAGCAACAGAAAGAATTCCTTCTTAAAAAAGAAACAGATAAAATCCTTTTTAAAAAGAAAGAGAAAGAAGTCCTTCTTGAAAAAAGTAACAGAAAAAATCCTCCTTAAAAACAGAAATAAGTCCTTTTTACAAAAGAAAGAGAAAGAAATCTTTTTTAAAAAAGAAACAGAAAGAAATCCTTTTAAAAAAGAAACAGAAACAAATCCTTTTTAAAAAAGGAGACAGAAATCCTTCCTAAAAAAAAAAATCTCCACACCGACCCCCCACGAAATAAAAAACAAAAACTGTTTGAGAGAAAACTTCCCCCGAAAAGAACCAAAGCGGACGCGGCCGGGCGCCTTCCATCGAACACTGACACACAAACACACGCACACCAACACGCGGTTGGGAAACCAGCTGTTCGGATGTCATCGATTAGTCTTCACCCACTCCAAACGAACTCGACTCGCACATCGCCATCTAATCATTCGTCCTCCATAAATACTTTACGGGTTTTTTCTTTTTTATCGAGTGGCGCGCTGCCCCCTTTCACTCCTCGTCGGAGAAGATCGTTGCACGAAGAAGTGAAACGAATTTACGAAAGAAGACGGTACGAGAAAAGATAAAGGAAAGGAAAGGAACGAAAAAAGATAAAATCAGGCCTGAAGGTAAATGTTTGAATTGAATTGAATATAGAATTTAGGCCAAAGGTCAAGCACTGGGATCTATGAGGTCATTCAGCCCTAAAACGAAAATTGACAGTAAAAGGTTTGAAATATGTAACAGGAGGAAAACCTCGCAGTTGCACCATGAACCAACTGTTAGGAGAGGTTGGAAAGTAAGATGGAAGTAAGAGAATATGAAAGGAGGTACAGTAAAAGGAACGAAAGGGGTTGCAGCTAGGGGCCGAAGGCACGGTAAATGTTCGAAGAATAAGGAGAAGAAAAGAAGAAATGAACAAAAAATCTAAGGCGACGAGGGTCGTTGTAATAGTGGTGAAACGAATTTACGAAAGACATTACAAGAAAAGAAAACGGAAAAGAAGGGAAAGGAAAGGAAAAAAACGATAAAATCAACCCTGAAGGTAAATGTTTGAAGAAGGAGAAGAAGAAAAAGAGTTAAACAAAAAATCCAGAGACGACAAGAGGTGGTTGCATAAGACGAAGTGGAAATCTAGGAACGAGGGGAGGAAAATAAGTACGACTTGAGTTGGAGGAGGAGGAGGAGGAGGAGGAGGAGGAGGAGGAGGAGGAGGAGGAGGAGGAGGAGGAGACGGAGAAGGAGAAGGAGAAAGAGGAGGAGCAGAAGTGGAAGGTGAAAGAGAAGGAATCTGAGGAGGACAAAAAGAAGAAGAAGAAGAAGAAGAAGGAGCTTGAGGAGGAGGTAGAAGACAAGGAGGAGAAACAATTCAATAGAAAAGCCTCGAGTATGACGTAGGGCAGCAAGGTCGCACAGCTCGCCACAGTAATCGATGCCAAGACTGAAAGCCTCCGTTGAAGGGTGGCCCCCAGTATTTAATGCTCTTTAATGGAACTCTCAGAGAGAGAGAGAGAGAGAGAGAGAGAGAGAGAGAGAGAGAGAG
This sequence comes from Macrobrachium rosenbergii, assembly GCF_040412425.1. Classification (NCBI taxonomy): domain Eukaryota; kingdom Metazoa; phylum Arthropoda; class Malacostraca; order Decapoda; family Palaemonidae; genus Macrobrachium; species Macrobrachium rosenbergii. The sequence goes on from NC_089746.1 coordinate 43,644,463, forward strand.
AGAGAGAGAGAGAGAGAGAGAGTCAAAGTGGAAAAGTAAACGAATCTATAACAACGAACTGAAACTCGTGGCATTATTATTATTATTATTATTATTATTATTATTATTATTATTATTATTATTATTATTATTATTATTCTTTGAAATGAAACTCGAGGTATTATTATTATTATTATTATTATTATTATTATTATTATTATTATTATTATTATTATTATTATTATTATTAATATTATTGTTATTATTATTATTATTCTTTGGTTACAAATTCTCAAGGTAACCAAAAACGTAAAAAAAAAAAATTGGAATATTCCAAGGAATCTGTGTTAACTGGATACAAGAACCATAAACAGGGACAAATGTCCAGGCCAAGCTGAATGATTCCCTGGCTCCATTTACAGAAGGGGAGAGAGAGAGAGAGAGAGAGAGAGAGAGAGAGAGAGAGAGAGAGAGAGAGAGAGAGAGAGAGAGAGAGAGAGAATTGAAGGACAAAGTTGAAATTTACTTCCAGGGTGGAATTAAGCCAGCAATATTTTTCGTAACATATTACAGAAGAGAGAGAGAGAGAGAGAGAGAGAGAGAGAGAGAGAGAGAGAGAGAGAGAGAGAGAGAGAGAGAGAGAGAGAGAGTTTAAAATCAAAGTAAAATTTATTTTCAAGGGTGGAATTAAGCTAGCAATATCTTTTATAACAATATAGAGAGAGAGAGAGAGAGAGAGAGAGAGAGAGAGAGAGAGAGAGAGAGAGAGAGAGAGAGAGAGAGAGAGAATATTCTCCGAGCACAAAGCACGGTTGGAAATGTCTCCCTTCTCAAAGTGTTCGATGAAATTTCATCCTAAGCGATCGATGACATTAATTTAGTAAAATATTGTCAGCAGCCTCTCGATAAGACACAAGAGAATCTGATCTGTGCATCAGTTTAATCCGCTCTTATGAGCGAGAAGTGAAACGAGCGCAGCTCAATTACGAGCGCACAGGCAATAATACCAATAATACCAGCCAAAATGACGTATATATATTTTTTTAAGACGATTAAATAAAAAAAACTTAAGCTAAGCAAGTAAAATACTATTTAAACTACCGATAATACCAACGAAAATGACACACACACACACACACACACACACACACACACACACATATATATATATATATATATATATATATATATATATATATATATATATATATATATACATATATATATTTTACGACGTAGAAACAAATAAGAAAAATTAAGCTAAGCAAATAAAATATTATTTAAACTTCAAAAATATCAGTAATATCAACCAAAGTGACATATCTTTTTTCTCTTAAGACGATGAAATAAAAAAAATTAAGCCAAGTAAATAAAATATTAATTAAACATCAATATTGGTAATATCAACCAAAGCGACATTTTTTAAGATGTTGAAATAAATAAAAAAACCTAAGCTGAGCAAATAAAATATTTAAACTTCAATAATATCAGTAATATCACCCAAAGTGACATACCTTTTTTTCTCTTAAGACGAAATAAATAAAAAAAATTAAGCCAATCAAATAAAATATTCATTAACATTCAACAAATCAGTAATATCAACCAAAGTGACATTCTTTTTTCTTTTCAGATGTTGAAATAAAAAAAAAACTAAAGCCAAGCAAATAAGATATTCTTTAAACTTCAATAATATCAACCAAAGTAGACATTTTTTCTATTAAAACAATGAAATAAAAAAATAAGCAGAGCAAATAAAATATTCTTTAAACTTCGTTAATATCAATAATATAAATCAAAGTGCATATCTTTTTTTAAGACGATGAAATAAAAAAAACTTAAGCTCCCTTACAACCACATGCAATCAGATCAGCCAAAATGAATATTTTTCTTTGACGACGAAAAAAAAAAAAAAACTTAAGGTCCCTTACAAGCGAACAGACAATCACAACAGCCAAAGTGACATGTTTTTTTCTCTTAAGACGATGAAATAAATAAAGGAAAACCTAAGCCAAGCAAATAAAATATTCTTTACACTTTTCACTTTGGAGATCAATACTTCCAAAAACCTGGAAGCCCACCTGGGCGGACGTGACTCCCCTACAGCGATGATTTGACCCCCGGATAAAGGTCACTCACAGGTGTGACCTGAATTCTGCATGCTACGTGCATGTGAGTTTTCCTGTAAAATGGTTGCCATTGCGTGTAAGTGCCATAACAAAATTACAGAAATACGTACATTACATACATATATTACACATACCATATACGTATATATATATATATATATATATATATATATATATATATATATATATATATATATATATATATATATATATATATATATACATGTCATACATGTCCGTTTCCATATATTCACACATTATCTCTATTGGTAGTTAGTTTTTGCGGTTTCTTGTAAGCTGATAAATATATCTTTGTGTGCATATATATTAACATATAAATATGTATATACATGTATATATATATCTACATACAAAAACAAACAAAACTAACTCCCAATAGCCACCACATATGAATACGCGCAAACGTACCATCACAAACAAAAACGAAAATATAAAATATGTATTAAAATAAAAAAAAAATAGCTAATTCTGATACTCTTTTACATGACCCGGACATAACGAAATCCGAAGGGTACTGATGACGCGTGACTTCAATGTCATGAAAGTTGCAACACAGCCGAAGGTCAACAGCTTCCGCTGGAACAGGAAGTGATGATGCTGATTAAAAGTCAATAAAGTTTCAGGGTGGAATTAAGCTAGCAATATTTTCCTTTTAGTAACATGACACGGAAAAAGAGAGAGAGAGAGAGAGAGAGAGAGAGAGAGAGAGAGAGAGAGAGAGAGAGAGAGAGAGAGAGAGAATAAAGCTGCTGCCATTCGTTACGTGTTATAAATTCCTCTCTGAGAAGACAGCCAGTAGAGTCAGCAATCTTCCAGACGAGTGGTATCCGCTTTTGCTCCCAAGTCGACTGGCCTAGAGTCTTTTCTAGTCTTAATAGAAACTTCACGTTACAATATATATATATATATATATATATATATATATATATATATATATATGTTTATTTATATATACACATATAAACACATATATGTATATATTTGGATATATAAGTGTATATATATATGTTTATATATATTGCAGTTTTTAAGTGACATTCACCATTATTATGTTGATAAATAATGATATTTTCCCCAGTGAGCAATCAGAATCAGTTGAAATTAAAGCTGGATTTTTAAAAGTAAAAAACACAACCAATTTCTCACACTCAAAAATGTATACTGTTCTTAGTAAAATGATTAAAAAATGTATACTGTTCTTAGTTAAAAATTGATAAAAAAATGTACACTGTTTTGGGTTACATATTGATAAAAAAATTTATACTGTTCTTAGTTAAAAACTCATCTTCAATTTTTGAAAACAATACATTACATTCTTAGTGAAAAGTCCGTCTTCAATTTTCCGAAGAGCCATATTTCCCCTAGTTGAAAGTCCACTGTCAAATAACCTTTCTATTCCCTGACGCTGTCAACTATGAAAGACTTCACTTTGCATTATTGCGTTGAAAGAGAGCGCCAACCAATGATAAATAATAGATACTTTGCATTTCATACACGTTAACCAAAGGGCCGTAAAGAGAATTTTTTTCCTCAAGTAGAGAGTCACAGTGTTATTTCCATTTGCAAAAGAACAGAATTCATTTAAAGTACTTTTCTCTCCACAGTGGAAATTCACAGTGATATTTCCACTTGTGAAAGAACAGAATTCAAAAGTACTTTTTTCTCCATAGTGGGGAGGCACAGTGATATCTCCACTTGCGAAAGAAGAGAATTTCATTTCAACAACTTTTTTTCCTCAAGTGGAGAGTCACAGTGATATTTCCACTTGTGAAAGAAGAGACCACAACAAGGGAAACACTTAGTAGGATTTTTTTTATCGCCAACAAAAGACTTTTATTCAGACCACTTGGTCCGGGTACTTCTCAGTTCGAGAGAGAAGTCTCCATTTCAAAAGACCATTTCTATACATATCCTCGTCCTTGATAAGTACTGTCAGAAGGAATATCTTCTATGACCATTTCCTCGTAAACCTTAAAAGATAAAAACCGTACCATTTACTGCCATCAAACTAATCAACTCTCATGTTTACACATTCCAAACTCCTTTCATCATATCTCACTGTAAAAGTTACGATCGATCTTCCAGTCCTCTGTCGAAATGTCCGCTTGTTTTGATGTTCAGTTATTTCATAAAGTTTATTAAAATGAAATATTCCGCTTTGTGGTCGGCGGCTTACTTGGCAAATGAAGCCTTTCAGCCACAAATAATCAAAGCAAATAAAAAACTGGCATAACTCCATCAGAAAAAGGGGCGGGGGCGGGGAGAGAACGGACGATGCTTTGTCAAAACAAGGAGATTTCTAAAGTAATGAAATAAAAAGCTAGACAAAGGAAAGTGTTTAGAGTTTTAAATAGTTATGGACTGAAACATTCAAGGCGTTTAGAATTCATTTATCGCGAGGTGTGTATTCTTCATTCCTTTTTCGAGGAAACAAGAAAAAATATAGGGAGGAATTATTTGACTAAAATGCCCTGGAGAAAAATTACAATGAAAAATGGGAAAAAAATCAAAGTAAGAAAATCCTATATGAAAAACCCCAAGACCTTAAGAGAGACCATCAGGTAACATTACAAACATAACGGCGTCATTCACGTACGCCGATAATGATTTCCCTCTATTGAAGAGGCCAACAGATTGTAATTATTACAAAATCACTTACTCTCGCTCTTCACATCAGCATAAGACGCAAGCATGCAATTACCTTGCAATTGCAATCACTTGTCGATGTAGTCGGCGTAATTAAATGTCTCTTGGATGTATTCATTACAAGTCCTCACATGGATATAAGGCCATTAATTACATTTCACCAACAGCGAATTAAGGAATTACAACGGGAAACGGGGCCTCTGGCGACTAGGAGAACGAATATTCTGTTCGACATCGTTTTTCGTGAAATAACCTTGTCTATTTATAGTAACGTCACATGGACCGAAATACTGTTCCAGTTTGACAGATTACATATTATAATGAGTTTCCCGCGATCCATATCCCCGTTTTAGTTTTCTGTAAAAGAAAACTATTGAGACGGCTATTTGTCTGTCCGTCCACACTTTTTCTGTCCGCCCTCATATCTTAAAACCTACTGAAGTTAGAGGGCTGCAAATTGGTATGTTGATCATCCACCCTCCAATCATCAAACATACCAAATTGCAGCCCTCTAGCCTCAGTAGTTTTTATTTTATTTGAGGTTAAAGTTATCCATGATTGTGCGCCTGGCACCGCTATAGGTGCCAAAAACACATCAAGAGTTTTTTTAAAGTAAGACTTTAGTGAAATTCCCAAAGGTCGGTTATGAGAAAATCTTAAGGGAATAATAAGTATGATAAAAATAGCCATTTAAATAAAAATACGATTTACTATAAATCTCCAAAAATTGCAACAAAAAATTTCCTTATGTATTATGAAGACAAGATCAAGGTCACTTTGACACTGTCAAACTCCTGACCTTTATCAAGGTCACTTCGATACTATCAAACTCTTCACCTTCATCAAGGTCAATCGACACTGCCAAACTCTTGACCTTCATCAAGGTCAATCGACACTATCAAACTCTTGACCTTTAGTAAGGTCACTACGACACTCATACTCCTGACATTTATCAAGGTCACTCCTAAGCTATCGAACTTCGGACCTTTATCAAGGTCACATTGACACTGTCAAACTCTTGACCATTATCAAGGTCACTTTGACACTATCAAATTCTTGACCTTTGTCAAGGTCACTTCGACAACGTGAAAATTCTGACCTTTATAAAGTCACTTTGGCATTGCCAACACTTAATCTTTGTCAAGGTCAAATTGACACTGTCAAAATCTTGACTTTTATCTAGGTAATTTTGATGCTGTTTAACTCTTGACCTTTGCAAGGTCACTTCGAAACTGTCAAAACCTTGACCTTTATCTAGGTCACTTCAGCACTGTTATAACTTGACCCTTATCAAGGTCACTTAGATACTGTCATAACCCTGACCTTTATCAAGGTCATTAGACGCAGCCAAACTCTAGATCTTTATCAAAGTCACTTCGATGTCAAACTGTTGACCTTCAGGCAAAACCGGGAGCTAAAGGCCATGCAGTCACCGAGTATTGCTCCAGAAAAGGACAAAAATTAATATCAATTAATCTCTGAAATAAAAAAAGCAGAAACAAACGTTTTGTGAAGAAAATGGAAACATTTTCAAAGTCACTGGGGCACTTTCGGCCAATCAGTGAAAAGAGGGAGTTAAGAGGGGTTGAACAGCAATGTAAAGATACCCAGAAAATAAAGATGAAGTAATAGTTTAAGAGACTGGACAGCAAGACTGAAGAGAGGAAGCATGAATGGAAGTAAAGTAAAAAACAAAAAATGGGTTCAGCTAATGGCCCTAAGGGACGCGGCAACCACCCTATAAGTAAAGCCTACGATGCACCAAGTGAGGTGCCTTGACGGCACTACATCCCTCCGGGAGGAACGTTGTTTGGGCAAATCTCATATAGAGTGATTTTGGATTTGCAATGCTTATTTAAACGATTAAAACATTCAGTATAGTGATTTAAGAATGCGCAATTTGGAGCGGTTTGGTCCACTTCGGAATGCGCAAAAAAGGTTTCATATTTAAATCTCTCGTTTTAAGTAATGGATTTAAAAAGTAGATTTGGATTTAAAATGCTTATTTAAACGATTAAAACATTCAGCATAGTGATTTAACAACGCGCAATTCGGCGCGGTTTGGCGCAGTTTGGTCCACTTCGGAATGCGCAGAAAAGGCTTCATATTCAAACCTCTTGTTATAAGTAATGGATTTCGACTGGCTGAGGCGCCCACAACCACTACCATTAAATTACCAAACGTAACGAAAAGATAAATAAAAAAAACTTTCTAAAAATCTACGAATTCGACTGACGTCACAACGCCGTTACGTCAAGCGTTCAGGTTTCTGGCGTCCTGCCTCGTGATTGGTAGAAGCGCTCTTCCGATCGCATGCGAAAAGGAACAGAACTCCGAAGTTGCTCAGCTGATCAACTGGCAACTCGTCAATGGGATCTTTGATGCGCCTTTTGCGGAGGATTTCTTAACATATGATTGATAGACCCACAGTGTTTACAGATCCCAAATAGACCGACAGTCCGGTGCTGGGACTGAGTTTCTCTCTCTCTCTCTCTCTCTCTCTCTCTCTCTCTCTCTCTCTCTCTCTCTCTCCTCCTGGTACACGTAATGTACAAATACATGTACGTATATGTACACATACAGATTCTTAAATATAAAATGTACATCTATATCGATATGTATAAATATATATACATGCATTCTCTCTCTCTTCTGCAAGTAATGTACAGCACGTACATAAATACACAATGTACGAATACGTACATATTTGTATTCTTTAATATATAATGTACATCTATATCAATATGTATACATATACAGTACATAAATGAGTTTCTCTCTCTCTCTCTCTCTCTCTCTCTCTCTCTCTCTCTCTACACACACATATTCAATTACCAAACTACCATACCTGTGTTTTTTCTCTTCCTTATCCTTCTATTACGAAAACTTTAAATAAAATTAACCCCACAGCGGTTAACATCCTTTCCAGATAACCACTGTAGAAGACCTCTTGTAGATCCGACTGTCGTGAACAGAGAAAGGAAGATGAAGGATAAGAAGGAAGAAAAGAAAACCGTAAGTAGGAATCACCATAAATCACTAACAGAAATATACAGTGCCGGGATGTTCAGCAGACAACGAACTATTTTCTTCAAAGAGTAATATTATACACAATGAGAAATTTCTACATCCGACAGTCCATCTCGAAATAATGGTTTATCGCACTGCAAATCTAGAAATCGATTCTTAATCGATTCCTAAATTAAACCGACTTTTATTTAAATAATCTGTCCAACGAATTGCATCAGAAGCTAAATGAACATTCTTCGGAAGATTCACAAAAGGCGAGTTCTTTCAAATTCGAGATCTAAATGAAATTCCTTCGTAAATCATTGCTTCAAATTGAATTGGGAGTCGAGACCAACTCCCTTTCTTCCGTCTTTCTCTAACAACCAGGCTACTTTATATGGAGGTAATCTCTGGCTGAGTGGCACAGCTCCAACTCACGCTTGGGGGAAGAGGAAGACTCAGAATTCCTTAGTCATATCTGAAGATTAATGAATGGGTTAAGCCCTTGCCTTATAAGAAGGGCAAAATAAAATATTAAGCTCTTGTTTCAAGTTCGGTAAATAAAATCTTGCTCGACTATATATAGTAAAGAAAGTATGTATTATTGTTATTAAACTTTACTCATTTCTTGATCGCATAGGGAGCGAATTTCAGTCACAAAATTGCAAAAACATTTTCTTTAAGTAATAGGTCAAGATTTTGCAGGCTGTAGCTAGATTTAAGATTTTGGAGGTTTTAGCAAGATTTATAAGAGAAAAATGGTTTCAATATATATATATATATATATATATATATATATATATATATATATATATATATATATATATATATATATATATATATATATATATATATATATATATATATATATATATATATATATATCCCTTAGAGAGAGAGAGAGAGAGAGAGAGAGAGAGAGAGAGAGAGAGAGAGAGAGAGAGAGAGAGAATACTCTTCGACATCAATGACTATTATAAAATTCGGTGATGATTCTAGCTCAAATATATTCATGCATGCAATCATTATATGCCTGTTGAGAGAAATCTCTCATTCATTGACAGTATGTTTCACATCTCTTTTGACTACAACAGAGAGACAGTGGGCAAGCCCCCTTCCACCCCCCCGTTCCATTTTCCTTCGCAATACCGCAATGCTATTATACACACACACACATATATATATATATATATATATAATATATATATATATATATATATATATATATATATATATATATATATATACTGTATATCAATACTGCAATGCTATTATACACACACACACACATATATATATATATATATATATATATATATATATATATATATATATATATATATATATATATATATATATATATATATATATATATATATATATATATATAAACATATAATATTCTAACACGAGTATGCACTCACAAACAAATTTATCGGATTTACGACTAAAAGTACTGGGAAAAGTTTAGTAAAAGAGAGAGAGAGAGAGAGAGAGAGAGAGAGAGAGAGAGAGAGAGAGAGAGAGAGAGAGAGACTCAAATGGAATGTTAATAACAGTAATGACAATAGTAACAAAAAGTAGAGAGAGAGAGAGAGAGAGAGAGAGAGAGAGAGAGAGAGAGAGAGAGAGAGAGAGAGAGAGAGAGATTCAACTGGAATGCTAACAACAATAACAAAAGTAAGAGAGAGAGAGAGAGAGAGAGAGAGAGAGAGAGAGAGAGAGAGAGAGAGAGAGAGAGCGATAGATTCAAATGGAATGCTAATAACAATAACAAAAGTAAAAGAGAGAGAGAGAGAGAGAGAGAGAGAGAGAGAGAGAGAGAGAGAGAGAGAGAGAGAGAGAGAGAGATTCCAATGGAATGTTAATAGCAACAATAACAAAAGAAAAAAAAAGGAATTCCCCTAATAACGAACAGCCAGGAAACCGGATATGCCTGGGCCTCCCAAAACGAGGGCGTGACACTGCCCACAATCCCCTATGACCCCAAATTGACATCATAATTTCAGGCATGATTCCAAAACACACACACACACACACGCACACATACACACACACACAGATTGGAAGATTCACATTTCACAATAAGGCTAAATTAGGTCATTATTTTAATATAAATTAGCATGTGTGCGAGAATGTGTCAGAGAGAGAGAGAGAGAGAGAGAGAGAGAGAGAGAGAGTCTGACAATAAAACTAATAGTCATTATAACAATATCCATCTGAATGTGTATGGAGAGAGAGAGAGAGAGAGAGAGAGAGAGAGAGAGAGAGAGAGAGAGAGAGAGAGAGAGAGTCTGACAATAAAAATAATCAAGTCATTATAACAATAGCCATCAGAATGTGTATTTAGAGAGAGAGAGAGAGAGAGAGAGAGAGAGAGAGAGAGAGAGAGAGAGAGAGAGAGAGAGAGAGAGAGAGAGATATCAAAACTAATTAAGTCACTATAATAATATCCATTATAATGTGTGTGTGTGTGTGTGTGTGTGTGTGAGAGAGAGAGAGAGAGAGAGAGAGAGAGAGAGAGATATCAAAACTAATTAAGTCACTATAATAATATCCATTATAATGTGCGTGTGTGTGTGTGTGTGTGTGAGAGAGAGAGAGAGAGAGAGAGAGAGAGAGAGAGAGAGAGAGAGAGAGAGAGAGAGAGAGAGAGAGAGAGAGAGAGAGAAAGGGATAATCAGGCCAATCATAATGCAAATCATTACATTAATCCCCAAACCCCCACCCACACCCCGAGTTCCGCTGGCCAAATAAGACCCATCCCAGTAAATGGGGCGGATACAGGAGTGGGAATACCCATCCCCCCATCCCAGCAAATGGCGGGGGGGGGGATATAAAGAAGGGGGATACTTCGTTATTACTGCCAAACTCCGCCATGACACGAAAACATTAATCAAGCGATCCTGTCAAACCTCTCCGATGTCAAACACGGGGGAGAAATTTTTGGGAGAATTAGTAGTCAAATGTCAACAGTACTGCGCAATTCCGGTACAAGGAAAAAAAAAGTCATTTTTGAGAGAGAGAGAGAGAGAGAGAGAGAGAGAGAGAGAGATACAGAGAGAGAGAGAGAGAGAGAGAGAATGACTAATTAAGACATTATAATAATATCCGTCTGTGTTGAGAGAGAGAGAGAGAGAGAGAGAGAGAGAGAGAGAGAGAGAGAGAGAGATTGGCAATAAGACTAATTAAGTCATAGTAATAAGATTCATTTATGTATGGATGTTGAGAGAGAGAGAGAGAGAGAGAGAGAGAGAGAGAGAGAGAGAGAGAGAGAGAGCCCATGTGTGTTTGTAAAGCCAGTCCCGTAAATAAAAAAACAAGTAAATAATGCGCAGAGGTTCCTTCAGCGCAATCGACTTTCCTGTACAACGTATAATCAAGGCGACCGAAAATAGATCTATCTTTCGGTGGTCTCGGTATAATGCTGTATGAGCCGCGGCTCATGAATCTTTAACCATGGCCCGATGGTGGCCAGTCTTATATCGTTGCCAGATGCACGATTGTGTCTAAATTTAACCTTAAATTAAATGAAAACTACTGAGGCTAGAGGGCTGCAATTTGGTATGTTTGATGATTGGAGGGTGGATGATCAACATACCAATTTGCAGCCTCTAGTGGTCTGGTAAAACTAAGCTATACTTACTTTTTCTAGCCTCAGTAGTTTTTAAGCCCTGAGGGTGGACGGACAGATAAAACCGGCACAATAGTTTTCTTTTCCAGGAAACTAAAAAGGAAACGGTAAATATTTACTCTCTTAAAGGAATAAAGGTAATCGTAAGTCATAGGAAAACAGGAGCAGGAAGAGAATTCCTAAGCCTGTTGGTAGATGGAAAAAACAGTCAGTGGTCTGTACGTGTCTGTTTGCCTGTTAGCGTTTTTTTCTACTTTCCAAATTAATTTAGCAAAACTGAAAACCAAATTTGGTTTTGCTCCTAAGTAAAAACATACATAACTACATAATCATACATATATGAACAAAAAAAGAAACAAACAAACAGACACACACACAAACATACACATACACCAATTCAAGGCCAATGCGAAAAATAGCCAGCACTTGAAAACTGCTATTTTACTCTTTGGAAATTAACAATAATTAATCTGGTTGAAACCAAATAACCCTAACCTGATTTATTTACATCTGTATGTCCAAACGATATCAAGAAAGGACAGAATCAGGTCACGTGATCGAATCTGACCAGAATGAGCTTACAGGGAAGGGGAGGGGAGGGGGGGGAGGGGAGGGGAGGAGGAGGGGAGGGGAGGGAGGAAGGGAGGGGAGGGAGGCGGGGGAGAAAGGGGAAGGTAAGAGGAGGGTGAGGGGAAGGGGAAGGGGACAGGGAGAGTGGAGGGAAGCGGGGAGGAGGGAGAGGGGAAAGGGAAATGGGAGAGGGAGAGGGGGGGGGAATGGGAAATGAGAGAGGGAGGGGAAAGGGGAGGGGGAGTGGCGAGTCCCAAACCTTTCGAATTCACGAACCGAAATATCCCTCTTTCCATGACGTGTACCGTGAAGGAAAAGGTCGATTATTTCGTGTGACGTTATCGACCTCGACGTTGGTTGACATTTCACTACATGGAAACCACCAGAGAGAGAGAGAGAGAGAGAGAGAGAGAGAGAGAGAGAGAGAGAGAGAGAGAGAGAGAGAATATGCGGGCAATTATCGGCAATCCGCCTAGGGAAAATCGTAGCAAATATCGCAATAAGGTCATGCATTTTCTGCTTGACAACTTTTCCCTCAATTGTGAGGAGGAAAGGGAGGCCGATAATAAAAATTTAAAACTGAAAACTAAAATAAAGCTTAAAAACCAAAAATAAAAATAAAAATTAAAAGCTAAAATCGGAAAAAATTAAAATAGAGATTAAAAGCTAAAATCGGAAAAAAATTAAAAGAAAAAAGTTAAAAATACAAAAATAAAAATAAAAATAAACAATTTAAAATTAAAATACGAATAATAATTAAAATAAAAAAATAGTCAGAGATAAAAAATTAAAAAAATAAATATTTACGGTATTGTTAATACAGTTGTATTTCCAAACACATTTTGAATTTGCATTCCGAGAGATATTGCTGCCGTTTTCTTAGCAGGATTTTTGACAGAATTTTGACGCAACCCTGATTTGAAAATCCGGTAAAAAAAAAAACTACGTATCAAGATCATGCTGCCAGCAAGTGAATATAGAAAAAAATCGGGCGAAAACAATTTTATTTATTGTTAAGGTTAAATATAAGTCAAAATATAAACACTAACAAAAGAGAAAATACTGAAAATATTAACCTCCGCTTAATCCACCTAATATACGAAATGGGCGGATTAAATCATCCTACTGGACTTAAATTTCACTATAGATTAAGCAGGCCTTATGCCAGCAAATGCCCCGAGAACTTTATGTCCTTGAAAAATACCACTTCGAGAGAAAGGCGACCGGGAGATTCTGATCTAATGTCATGGAAATTTACTAACAGAATCAGACGTCACTGTCAGAATCAACGATACTAACAGAATCAGACGTTACTATTAGAAGCAACGATACTATTGGAATCAGAAATTACTATTAGAAGCAACGATACTATTAGAATCAGACGTTACTATCAAAATTAGACATTACTATTAGAATCTCCGATACAAACAGAACCGGACGTTAATAACAGAAGTAACGTTACTAACAGAATCAACAAGACCCTTCCGAGTACCGTGACAAATGCCTCTATGAATAGTAAGTGTGCCCTTTATTATTATTATTATTATTATTATTATTATTATTATTATTATTATTATTATTATTATTATTATTATTATTGTTATTATTAAAAAGAAACTTATTCTATGCATTGGTATTATTATTATTATTATTATTATTATTATTATATTATTATTAAGAAACTTGGAGCCTCTATGGATGGTAAGTATTATTATTATTATTATTATTATTATTATTATTATTATTATTATTATTATTATTATTATCAAAAACAGTAAGCAGAGACAACAGCAACCCCGATACTGTGACGCCAGTTTTAGCATTCATAAATCAATCAATCAATCATATAACTGGAGTAAAGTGATATATACCAGACAAGAACAAACGGGTAAAACAGAAACACGCAAACGAACATACGCAGATAAAAAACAGAGTTGAGAAGGGATAAAACAAAAACCAAAGAAAAAATAATGGAAAAAATAAAGAAAACAGAAATCAGGTCACAGCGAGTTAAAGTCGCGTTGCAACTCCAATTTCAATGGTTCCTCGATAAATTAGTCCTACAGCCACGGCGCTGCCGGGATGGTGGCTGGCGCTCTGATCCTGATTCTGAAGGTTTTCGTAAATCTCGGGTCGTGACTAGCCCAAGGGACGTTTCCAGGCAGAGACAGAGGGTGTGTTCCAGGCACAGTTCCAGGCCATAGCAAGGAATAGCACCAGATTATTATTATTATTATTATTACACAGAAGATGAACCGTATTCATACGTAACAAGCCCACCACAGGGGCCATTGACTTGAAACTCAAGCTTCCAAAGACATTTAATAAGAATTATTTATTATTATTATTAAATTATTATTATTATTATTATTATTATTATTATTATTTTATTATTATTATTATTATTATTATTATTATCCAGAAGATGAACCGTATTCATATGGAACAAGCCCACCACAAGGGGCCACTGACTTAAAATTCAAGCTTCCAGAGAATATTATTATTATTATTATTATTATTATTATTATTATTATTATTATTATTATTATTATTTATCCAGTGAATGAACCCCTATTCACATTGAACAAGCCCGAGGGGGCCAATGACTTGAAAGTCTAGCCTCCAGAGAACAATATTATTATTATTATTATTATTATTATTATTATTATTATTATTATTATTATTATTATTATTATTAAGATGAACCGTATTCATATGGAACAATCCTACGACAGGGACCCTTGACTTGAAATTCAAGCTCCCAAAGAATATGGTATCCATTAGACACAAGTGACAGAAGGCAATGGGAAGTACAGAAAGAAATCATTTATTAAAAAATAAAAAAAACTAATAAATTAATAAATAAACAGAAAAAAGAACTGGCAAAATACTAACGATTAAACAGTCCAAAACGGGATGACTATAAATAATCACAAATGATTCTGTTATCAAAGAAAAAGGACTTGCCATGTTAATTTAATTGTCAAGAATTAACAAAACTTAAATTGTACAATAATTTGTACGTTTTGTTAGCCGGTCCAATGTGAATCATTCAACTTCTTTTTTATCTTCAATATAGAGTACAAAAACATCGTATCTTTACCCTAAAACTTCAAAGCATCTGCCTTCAAAATTCAATCTAAAACATTACTTTGACAACTCTAAATCTATTTCCTAGCTATGAATACAAAATACTAGCACATGACTTATACTTCGCCTCAAAATTCTCCTTTCTTCGAAAATGGAGATGGTACTCGATAAATCAACGTGCTTTAAAGCCTGTGATCGTAGCAACATTGAAAAAAATTATTATTGCGTCCCTTGGCAACAAACGCGCCGTATTTTTAAACGCGTGACCGCAGAGACCCCCGTAAAAAAATAAAAATAAAAATAAGCAAAAAGTTCCTTATTTCATGGCAACAACAAATCGCGTCTGTTTGGAAAGGACTCAATTTTCTGCCACATCAGAAAGTACCGCGAATTATCTAAAGAAAATAACCGGAGGTTGTATTACGTTTCTCGTGGAGCCAGTCCAAGTTGAGAGAAGAGTCTTCCTTGCCCGGAACATTAAAAAAAGTAACCCTGAAAAGGCTCATAAAGTTAAAGAACACGATAAAAGAACTGAAAAGGAAAGTTGCTTATGTTTTTTGATGGTCCTCCCAGCGTAATGCAAATAAGTGATTAAGTACATTAACAATAAAATCAAAGCAGCATTTACCCATCATTAAAACTCAAAAAACATCTCAGTAAAAATAGGCAAAAGACGTTTACATAACAATAATTCTATCGGCTTAAGAACTAAAACTACGATTTTTATAGATCTTTAAATTACCAGGAGAAACGTAACGACAGTTCAGCACAAATTTTAGAGATAACTAGAATTCACGGTAATCAGTTAAACAATTGGAATGTTCAGAAGAGCATACTTCTTTCTGTTAACACCCTGTCATACTGACCACATAAACATTAAGCAAATCTGATAAAATTACGTGAAATTACGTTTCTAAGTAAAGAAAGAAAGAAAATTCCCAACAGAGAATTCAACACGGAGCAAGGCCTCGATAAGAACACACATGAAGGTTAATAATTTGACGAAAAATCTCCAGGAACTATTCTGTACCATAAACGTCGAGTGAATTATTATTATTATTATTATTATTATTATTATTATTATTATTATTATTATTATTATTATTATTATTATTCGGCAGATAAACTCTATTCATATGGAACAAGGCCACAGATGCCACTGACTTGAAATTCCAGCTTCCAAAATATATGGTGTTCATATGAAAGAAGTACCAGTAACAGAAGAAGAAGAAGAAGAAGAAGAAGAAGAAGAAGAAGAAGAAGAAGAAGAAGAGGAGGAGGAGGAGGAGGAGGAACCAAAGGATGGCGAAAAGTGGGGGTTAGGAGGTGTGGATAGTTTACACAAGGTTAATTCTTTAGCTCGCAAGTGATCCTCCCCCGTCTCTCGGGGGGTGAGTTATGGGCACGGGAGACTCCCAGCAGGGAACAAAGACCTCCGTGTCGAGAAATGCCACAAGCTTTAATGCCCCAATATACCCCGGCAGATTATTATAACCACAAGCGATGCAAAAATGCCGCCATATAATATTTCTCTGTGCAGACCAAAGGACGTACATACTTTTCAGTTATCCCACAAGACTGTAAGGCTACATACTACTCGTTATAATCTTAACACTTTTCAGTATATCCAAGAAGTCTGTAAGATTACATATTATTTATTATAACCTTAGTACTTTTCAGTGTATCCCAGAAGTCTGTAAGACTACATACTACTTATTATAGCCTCAATACTTTTCAGTGTATCCCAGAAGTCTGTAAGACTACATACTACTTATTATAGCCTCAATACTTTTCAGTATATCCCAAGAGTCAGTAAGGTTGCATATTACTCTATACATACTGAACACTACATACTTCCCTCAGCAATCCCAAAGACTACACACTACTATGTCTCAAAAGACTAATATTCCTCCATGTATACTATTCTATTTTTATCCTTGCTAACAATATACTACTTTACATAACCTAAGAGAATACAAGCGTCTCTGAATAACCCAGGACAGCATATTTCTCTACAGTATATACATCAGCAATACATTTTAGATATGCTTATTATATCCCCATAAGCTATACTGTACTTTACATGGCCCCTGCAACATAGTTATATATATATCATTAGGTAGCTTTACATTGGCCAGTTATCATCTACAACAAGTAAAAAAAGACATTGTATCAAGACGACTGTATCTTCATTGTAACGAGATTTGTGTAATAGGGCCAAGACTGAAGTCGAATGTTTGTTTATCCGAAAACACGCCTTAAAGGGGGCCATTATTATGTTCGCCTTCTCCACACAAAAGTCTGCACAGTTCTCTCTCTCTCTCTCTCTCTCTCTCTCTCTCTCTCTCTCTCTCTCTCTCTCTCTCTCTCTCTCAATTAATAGTGTTTATCTTAATTCCATATATCACCTCCGTCAGTATTTCTTAATTGTTTCAAAGTTAACGAGTTAACTTTAAAAAGCCTACCTCTCTCTCTCTCTCTCTCTCTCTCTCTCTCTCTCTCTCTCTCTCTCTCTCTCTCAATCAATCAATTTTTATTCCAATTCAACATATCACCTCTGTTGAATTATTTCTTAATATTTTGAACTTAATGATTTAACTTCAATCATGTTCGCCTTCTCTAGACAAAAGTCACACAGCTCTCTCTCTCTCTCTGTCTGTCTGTCTGTCTCTCTCTCTCTCTCTCTCTCTCTCTCTCTCTCTCTCTCTCTCTCTCTCTCTCAATAGTTTTTATCTTAATTCAACATATCACCTCCACTGAATTATTTCTTAATATTTTCAAAGTTAACTGGTTAACTTCAACTTACCTAACCCAATATAAACGAATATATTTTGTTGACAAGAATTTTTTTAAATATAATAAAATCAAGTTAATACAAAATAAAAAAGCAAATAAAATACAAAATTTTAAAGGGTGGCTGCTTCAACGTTCATGATACATATCCCATAAAATTGTTTTTGTTTGAAAAACAAACCGAATCATTCATTACAACGTAATCTCTCACCTTTAGACCGGGGAAATAAATCCATGTTTAATTTGAGGAAATAAATCCATATTTAATTTGAGGAAATAAATCCACATTCAGTTTGAGGAAATAAATCCACATGTAATTTGAGGAAATAAATCCATATTTACATTGAGGAAATAAATCCAATTTAATTCGAGGAAATAAATCCATACTGAATATGAGGAAATAAATCCATATTTATATTGAGGAAATAAGTCCATTTTATATTGAGGAAATAAATCCATGTTTCATTTGAAGAAATAAATCCATATTTAATCTGAAAAAATTGAGAGGGGGCGGGAACTACGGCATTCAAAGTCTATTCTTTAGACGTCAAGGCCTAACGCTGATATCGACTACTCTTCACATTCTTTAGTTATTATTTTGTCATTTCTTTTTCAGGACTGACTGATCGAACATCCTAATGGGATTATCTCCTCCAAACCTGTTGGGAAGAAGGAAAAGAAGGGTGAGGACAAAAAAGGTGAGGAAAAGAAAGGTTGGGAAAAGGGAGGTGAGGAAAAGATGGGTGAGGACAAAGAACGGTGAGGAAAAGAAGGTGAGTAAAAGAATGGTGAAGACAGAGAAAGGTAAGGAAAAGAAGGGTGAGTAAGAGAAGAGTGAGAACACAGAGGGATGGGGGAAAATAAGGTGAGAAAAAGAAAGATGAGGAAAAAGAAGGGTGAGAACGGCGAGGAAAAGACAGGTAAGGACAAAAAAGGGTGAGGACAAAGAAAGATGTAGAAAACAAAGGTGAGGAAAAGGGCGAGGAAAGGATAGGTGAGGGAAAGATCGGCGAGGACAAAGAGGGTGAGTAAAAGAGAGCTGAGGAAAAGAAGGGTGAGGAAATGAAAGTTGAGGACAAAAAGGTGAGGATAATAAGGGTGACGACAAAGAGAGGTGAATACAGAAAGATGAGGAAAAGAAGGGTGAGGAAAAGAAGGGTAATGAAAAGAAAGGTGAGGACAAAAAGATGAAGAGAAGAGGGGTGAGAACAAAAAGGGTGAGTGATAAGAAGGGTGAGGACAATGAAAGGCGAGGACAAAAGGGTGCGGACAAAGAAAGGTGAGGAAACCGTAGAAAAAAATAACACAAATCAGAAATGAAAAAAAAAAAACTCTACAAATACGAGAGAGTAAAAGAAACTCAGGAACCTCCAGACATTAAAAAAAGAAAGAAAAAGCTTCAAAAAGCAGGACCTATAAAACGTCAGAGACTTATTCCTCCGTTTACGTTGTTTCCAGCGACACCAAGACCTTGCCAAGACCCCAAAAGTCTTGGCAGCAAGCCCAAAAAATCAAGCGCTTTTAAGCACCAGTTTCTAGATTTTTTTTTTTTCCTCGAACTTTCTTTCCCGAGAAGCTCCAACATCCTAGTCGATCTTCGGACGCAAGATCGAGTTTGTCTCTCGTTTTTTCCAACATCAAGTTCTCCTTGGTCTTGTCGACCTCGAGTCGATTACGATCTAAAAGAACTTTAAATATTTTAAAACAGGGCTTAATATGGTAACAAATATACTTGTTATGATACTTGTAATCAAATCCGGAGAGTGTTTCTTTGGCTTATGAGTAGGCTATTGCAGACTTACTCCCAACCGCGCCCCCTCCCCCCCAAAAAAAAACATATGTACATAAAAATGCTTAAATAAAAAAATAAAATGTTTCTCATGTGACATTCCTGCTTGTGATTCCACATCAAAAAATTTACCAACTTAAAAAAAAATTATCCCAAATTGTTGGTAATAAAAGCCATTGTAACGAAAACACAAGGACAGGCCCTGAGTAATACAAAAAACACACACACACAAGGGCAGGCTTAAAAAAAAAAAAAAAAAAAAACTACACACCACGTACGACAAGGGCGTCAACATAACAACCGGACAAGACCTCTTTACCCCGAATTCTGAGCTTGAACGCTACAGACAGGACCCCGCCCCCAACCCAACACCTCTTCCCCAGGGCTAACAATCCCTGCCAGCTGGCATATCGTCGTGTGATCATGTTCTAATGACATATAGAAAATCGATGAGACAACAATAAAATGAGACTTCGTAAAAAAAAGTCCCGCTTTCTACGAGTCACATCCCGGGCTCTCTTGGGAGCAGCAAGGAACCCCACCTCCCCCATACCCCGGGAGGAAGGGGGCTAAGGGAGAACAAGAGTTTTAAAGGATCTCGATTTTATCTCGCGAAAGTTTTATTTACTCGCTGACTACGATTTCAAATAGATAACTAAAAGGAAGGAAGAGACATAACAATATTTTTGCAAATAAATACATAAATGGAAGGAAAAGACGAAAAAAATATTTTTGCAAACAGAGAACTAAAAGGAAAGAAGAGAAGGAATAATATTTTTGCAAAGTGGTAAGTAAAAGGTAGGAAGAGACAGAATACTGTTTTTGTAAATAGAGAACTAAAAGGAAGGAGGAAATAGAATAATATTTTTGCAAATAAGTAAAAGAAGAGACGGAATAGCATTTTTGCAAATAGGTAAGTAAAAGGTACGAAGGGATAGAATACTGTTTTTGCAAAAAGAGAACTAAAAGGAAGAAGGAAATAGAATACTATTTTTGCAAATAAATAACTAAAGGGAAGGGAGGAGACAGAATAATTCTTTTGCAAGCAGAGACCTAAAGTTAAGGATGAGACAGAATTCCTTTTTAGTTTTCTGTAAAAGAAAACTATTGAGATGGCTATTTGTCTGTCCGTCCGCACTTTTTCTTCCGCCCTCAGATCTTAAAAACTACTGGTTTTTATTTGATTTAAGGTTAAAGTTAGCCGTGATCGTGCGTCTGGTACCGATAAAGGTGCCAACAACACAGGCCACCACCGGGCCGTGGCTGAAAGTCTCATGGGCCGCGGCTGAGAGTTTCACAGCATCATTAAATCTAATCTCTTCTTACTGTATTTCGTATCACCTTCCGTCACTTCTTTCAAATGAACACCATATTTTTTGTAAGCTTGAATTTCAAGTCGATGGTCCTTGTGGGCTTGTTCCATATGACTGATGTTCATCTTCCGAATAATAATAATAATAATAATAATAATAATAATAATAATAATAATAATAATAATAATAATCATCATCATCATCATCATCATCGTCTTTGGAAACTTGAATTTCAAGTCAATGGTCCTGACGTGGGCTTGTTCGGTGCTATATATACAGACAGACAAACACATACACATATACTCACATGTACATCTTTGTTGATATATGTATGCATATATCAATATATATGTACATGTATTGATATATGTATACATATAGATATATGTATGTATATACGTATACATATATGTACTGTATATATGTCATATATGTGTGTGTGTTTGTGTGTATTATATATATAATATAATTTTATATATTTATACATGTATATATGTATGTATGGGCTTCGAAAATTTTTTAATTACTCGTTGTTTGCTTAACATTAGTAACAACACCTACTACAACAATAATAATAATATAATAAGCACGTTAAAAGAAGAAGAAGAAGAAGAAGAAGAAGAAGAAGAAGAATAATATTAATAAAACATATCTTCAAGTATACCTGACAATCCCGACAACATCTGACAAGTGCATTCACAAAACGCTCACAAAACAAGAGCCTAATTAAAGACAGAACTGTGAACCAAAATGCGGAAGAGATATAAAAAAAAAAACCATTTACATAACGTGTCTTAATCACGGTTTGACCCGACTTCTCTCAGCTCTGACATCTGTTTACCTTAGAAGACCACTTCATCACGTTGTATAAAAGCCTTGAAACAATAAAGGAAGGCACAGAAATCTATTTATCTTTCCATTTATCCTTCAAGAAAATTCTTCTTCAGAATCCTCCCCGTGTGGGTGGGCGATAACGACCCGGCCTCTTCATCCAGGGTAAGGAGAAGAAGAAGAAAAGAAGTGTCACTACACTGAATAACTAAACCGTCTTGGTCATTGTGTCTCTTCGTATCTCCTCTCAAAGCCTCGTCTCTCTCTCTCTCTCTCTCTCTTTCTGCTGTTTCCGGACAAACGACAAAGGTGCGGACGTCAATTTATAAACAGAATCCGTCTTTGTAAATATTCCTCACATCGTTGGACTGTGGAACAGCCTCGCTGAGGACGTCGTGCAACTGTAACTTCTTCAGAAGTTCAATCGACGATGCAATGCATTAATACTCTAATACAATTCTCCTTGTATTTAAATAATTTACTTGGATTTTTTCTTATTTATTTATTTATTTATTTATTTGTTAGTTTATCTGTTTTTATAAAAAGTGATCCCCTCTTTCTGTGCTTCCCGTTACCTTCTGTTACTTCATTCGAATGAATATATTCTTTGGAAGCTTGAATTTCAAGTCAGTGACTCCTGTGGTGGGATTGTTCCAGGTGAATAGGGTTCATCTTCTGAATATAATAATATAATAATAATATAATAATAATAATAATAATAATAATAATAATAATAATAATAATAATAATAGCACTGGATGGATGGCGCCTACAACAAACGTCAGGGGAAGCCTTTGCTCAGCAATGAAGTAAAAATAATAGTAGAAGAGTCCACACTCGAGTAAAACATGTCATATACATGTCAGCAATTTATCGCAAACATGTCACAAACGAGTTGAAAACAAGTCAACAACTGGTAAACAAGCTTATATATATCACAAATATGTTGAAAACAAGTCAACAACCGGAGAACAAGCTTATACCTATCACAAACATGTTGAAAACAAGTCACCAACCGGAAAACAAACCCTTGGCACATGCTGGATAATCGTATTGGGGCTACCAATAAGTCGTTGACTTGTATTCAACAAGTTCGTGATATATGCAAAGAGTTACCTACGGGTGATTTATGACTTGTTTTATTGCCGTGTGGACGCCGCTTACAAACGTTCGGGAGGTCGGATTAACCAAGCAATGACGATGTCTTGAGGTGTAATTCAGACTTGTATTTTGTGCTTTCAATGACGTGATGAGGCTAAGACATGAAAAACGACGAATCTTGACAGACTGGCAACATTAAACAGGAAGCTGTCAATCAGTTTAAGAAAGGATTAAAAACAATTTCACGTGATTTTGTGCAAGTAATACAGAAAGCGATACCAAAGAGACATACCTGGAAATCATTTAAAGAAATAACATTTAAAAAAATCAATAAGAGCACAGTACTCATAAAAAACTACTGGTCATAAGTTGAGAGAGAGAGAGAGAGAGAGAGAGAGAGAGAGAGAGAGAGAGAGAGAGAGAGAGAGAGAGAGAGGCGAACGTGGAGTGGAGGACACCACAGGACCATCACAATATTGACAGCTGGTGCACTGTAAGGAGCTTCTCTCCTGACTCCCTCCCAACACCTCCCTCCCCTCCACCCCCAGCAGGTCAGGTCCATCCAGGCCTCCTCCTCTCTCCCCCCCCCTCCCCCTTACCAACCCTCCCGCCCGCCCCGTCACCCCCAAAGGGCCTTGCTAATGATCTTCAACTCAGTATGACACAGAGTCGTGAGGCCTCACTCGAGGTTTCTCTGAGAGAGTGACTGTATATAACAGACTGTGTAAGCTAGAGGAAGGATTCCTCGTCCTCGTGCCTCTATAATGATGGTGCTTTCTGTTCCTTCCTGAATCTTTTTTTCTTTAAATCTTTATTCATTGAATGGTTTAGAATAGTCATATGACTTCTATGGAACAGAATAAAATAGAAATGGAATACACCATTTAGGCTCAAGACCAAGTGCTGCGACCTATGAAGAGGTCATTCTGCGCCGAAAGGAAAATTGAGAATAAAAGGTTACAAAGGTGTAACACGATAAAAACTAAGAAACAATTGTTAAGAGAAGGTGGAATGTAACATGGCAGAAAGAGAATATGAATGGAGGTACAATAAAAATTAAATGATTTACAGCAGACTACTACTAATCCCCAACTACATACATGCATCTAGAATACACTGCGTTCAATCTTCCAAAAATTATTTTTGAAAAGCTTAATAAACATTTTGTCTTTTAAAATCGATTTGGCCTCTAAATTTAAGATCTCCTGGGCTCTTGGAAAATCTGTTTCTCTTTTGCCTTCCAAAACTTGTTTTGTAAGAAGACACAGATATATCAAAATGGAAACCAACTAAACTAGTATAGAATTTTTATAGACAGACATAACATAATATTGAAGAACATTACTGCATGGGTAATTTTAAGCCTGAAATTTAAGATCTAGGCTCTTCGAAATTCCTACTTCTATTTTTGCCTTCCAAAACTAGGTTTTTTTCTTGGGAGATACCGATATATAAAAATGGAAATTACTCAGTTAATAGAAAATATTTATAGACAACAGCATAATAGTGAAAAACATGATTCCACACGTAATGGCGATTTACAATAATGGCGAGATCATAAAAAAAAATGTGTAAGGTAAACTTATAACGTTATTCTGAAGAGCTGCTATAAAAGCAGTTACTTTCCGCTGAACAATGCCTCTGACTCTCAGTTATCTCTCATAACTAGGGAGAGGAGATAACTAACTAACTAACTACTACTACTACTACTACTACTACTACTACTACTACTACTACTACTACTACTACTACTTCTTCTTCTTCTTCTTCTTCTTATTATTATTATTATTATTATTATTATTATTATTATTATTATTATTACTATAATGAGGATTTGAATGAGAGCCCAGTCTTCATAAAAACATAAAAAAATACGTTAAAATATCTCTTATAATCAGTCTTTTGACCTACATAAGTTTATGGCCGTAAAGTCAGATTATAGATTAAATCCATCTATAAAGCAAAATCCTTACTTTTTATTTCAGTGAATTATTTTCGTATACATTAATAAACCGAATTAATAAGATGTACGTATGTACGTTAATGGTTAAATCTGCTTAACGAATTTCGTTACATGTAACGACCTACTATGGAGGTATCTGGCAACTCCACAGAGTAACAAGAAATATATGGCAACACTGCTCCACGTGCAACAAAGTAGCGTAAACAAGTAAAACACGTGACAAAAATCACGTCTACCATACGACGAAGTCATGTCAAACAAGGAACAATATTAAGTAATGTCTAATATGGAACATCATTAAGGAGCAACCATCGTGAAGTTGCCAGATATCTCTTTAACGCCTAGATTTAGTGACGACGCCATAATTCACAATGCCCGTCACTTGCAAATTAGCTCATTGACAGATGGACGACACCAGCAGCTGCAGAAACGTACATACAAACAAACAACAGTGTATGGAAATATTTGGCTTAGAATGCCCTTTTAAAATGGCCGAGATAATAATATCGATGGCCACAAAAAATTATTTAAAATATTTCCATTTTATTCACTTCGTTCTTAACGTCCGACCAACTATCTACATGGAGATATCATGAAGAAGAAGAAGAGGAGGAGGAGGAGGAGGAGGAGGAGGAGGAGGAGGAGGAGGAGGAGGAGGAGGAGGAGGAGGAGGAGAATCAATCAGCTGATGAACAGAGCTGAGTCACTTTTGACATATAAGAGAACGAAAGACTCCTATTAACAATGTATAAGGGCAATGCATCCAAAAGGTTAAATTCGAGATTTTTTTTTCTTTCCCAGAGCATAAAGTGGACTTTGTGTGACTTCAGTAATTAAGAAAGGAGGCTTTGAAGTTTAAATATGTATGTATATGTGTGTATATATATACACACATGTATACATATATATATGTATATTATATATATGTATATGTATGTGTGTATGTATGTATGTATGTATATATATATATATATATATATATATATATATATATATATATATATATATATAATCAATATAGGCATTTTGTTGTTTCTAGCTTACATGAAGTCTGAACATAATGTTCTTGAACTGAGTTGTTTTATTTATGGGAGGGATACATTTCTTTAGTACTAATGACGACTCTTACACTTGTTTGAAAATGCAAAATAAGACAACATAACATTCTACCACATCCTCGCGTGCCCTAAATCTCCGAGAATGCTTCGTGACGTCACAATGACGTCACACACCTGGCATATTAATGACGCCACACAAATTTCTTAATTGACCTCATACAGAATGACATCTAAGCAAGAGTCTGAAAAATTCGCCTCGATCATTTCCTAAGAAACATATCTAGCATCAGGTTTAATACTAATGAGTTTGGTAGGAGCTTTATCCTGGCCACGACTAAAATGTGGGATAGGTTGCTTTGGTGCAGTTGTGGGATCTTCTGATCTCCAAATGTTTAAGCGAGGTGCGAATTCATTCCTCCTGCTGCTGACGTCTCTTGAATTTCAGGTGTATCTGTTTTATTTTCTATTTCCTCATATTCATTTACTTATCTCCTTGTCCTTTTATTTTCTTTCATTTATTTATTTTACATTTTTTTTTTTTTATTTTATTTTTTTAGTTTTTATTTTTCATCCTTTATTTTTTATATTTTTATAATTTTTAATTTTAATCTTTTTAAATTTTTATTGTTTTTTCTTTTAAATAAGTCATCTCTTCTTTCTGTATTTCCCATTACCTTCTGTTACTTCTTTCTAATGAACACCATATTCTTTGGAAGCTTGAATTTCAAGTCAATGGCCCCTGTAGGCTTGCTCCAAATGAATAGGGTAATAATAATAATAATAATAATAATAATAATAATAATAATAATAATAATAATAATAATAATAATAATAATAAATATAATAATAGTATTTTTTGGAAGCTTGAATTTCAAGACAATGGCCCTTGTGGGCTTGTTCCATATGAACAGAGTTCGTCTTCTGAATAATAATAATAATAATAATAATAATAATAATAATAATAATAATAATAATAATAATGATTTTCAGCTGATGATTTAAAAGAAAGAAAGAAAACTCGTAAAAATTATGTTGCAGCAGGTGTGTAGCGATTCTGTAGATTAAACGAAAATGGAAAATGGGAATTTCTTCGATATGACGAGTTACATAACTTAATAGGGGCAACGCCAATGAGGAACAAGTGAAGCCATAATGGCTCTCACACTTGAAAAGGTTTTATAATCTCAAGTTGAGTCTACGGCGCCATGAGTCCTCTTCAAAGTACTAACGCATCACGACAGCCATGCGGGCTGTGATAACGCTACTATTAGTGAGTGCAAGATCCTATATACAAGGCGCAATGAGTAACTCGCCTACTTGCTGAGCAAGTTATCGCTGGGGGGAGAACTGCAATATATATGTATATATGTAAATATTTATTCATATAAAATTAATATATATATGTGTGTATATAATACATATAATAATATATTATATATATAAACATATATATATATATATATATATATATATATATATATATATATATATATATATATATATATATATATTATATATATATAAAAGTTAAAAGTTAAAAAAATTAACAAAAACACAAATCTACAAAAAACCTCAGTTGAGAAACTGCCAGACAACAGACATTTATGACACAGCAGTAACGACAAAAATCAGTCGTTAAAACCACAGTCAGACCAACATCAAGGACTGAACGTTACCACAAACCCACCGTCTATACATACAATAACACATTTCTCGAGTCTATAACGTTATACATGTGTAACATTATACAACTTGTGTAACATTATACATGTGTAACATTATACACATTCGGCAAACATCCACACGTGTGGTCACATAAACTAGACTCATATACGAAACATTCAGCTTCAGAATTCATACTGAAAATATCTACTTTTAGACTGAGCTGGTGTTATGCCAGCACGGGCTCTTGCTCAGTAAAAGTGATAAAGCTCTTAGAGGCATACAGAGCCTGATGTGGACCTCTGGATACTCAAACCAACCGATACGTGGCAGCGAACACTTTACAGCCGAATTTATAAAGGTACCAAGAGGCGCCTGCCAAGATTTCAGGCCATTAAGCATACGATACATATGTTGACTCAGCCAGTGCCTCCTTATAGTGCCACCATCAGCCGTTGTTTGGTTAACGGGCTTGATGTGTGTTTATAAATACATAATCACACACGCGCATATATATATATATATATATATATATATATATATATATATATGTATACATATATAAAGGATATATATGTATACATATATAAAGGATATATATATATATATATATATATATATATATATATATATATATATATATGTACATACACATATGTATATATATATATATATATATATATATATATATATATATATATATATATATATATATATAAAATTACAGCATTAAGGAAACAAGAATAGAAGACAATTTAAACCACTTTAAGAAATGAAAACCATAACGACGTTTTTCCTGTTTGTGGAAAATGAAAATATACCACTTCCCCCAACACAAACACACACATGGACATACACACACACGTACACATACACACATACGTACACATACACACACAGACACACACACACTTCTCCCTGGCCACTACTCAGGCTGAAATCTGAACAGAGATTTTCCACAAGGAAGAAATCACCCCATTCTTCCAGGGAAGAAAAAAGTTAAGTATACCTTAGTTTTACCAGACCACTGAGCTGATTAACAGCTCTCCTAGGGCTGGCCCGAAGGATTAGACTTATTTTACGTGGCTAAGAACCAATTGGTTACTTAGCAACGGGACCTACAGCTTATTGTGGAATCCGAATGGAAATCATCCCATTTTTCTCGGGGAGAAATCACCCCATTCTTCCCGTGAAGAAATTACCCCATTCCTTCCGGGAAGAAATCATCCCATTCTTCCAGGGAAGAAATCATCCCATTCTTCCCGGGAAGAAATCACCCCATTCTTCCTGGGATGAAATTACCCCATTCTTCCAGGGAAAAAATCGTCCCATTCTTCCCAGGAAGAAATCATCCCATATTTTCCGGGAAGAAATCATCCCATTCTTCCCGGGAAGAATCATCCCATATTTTCCGGGAAGAAATCATCCCATTCTTCCCGGGAAGAAATCACCCCATTCTTCCCGGGAAGAAATCACCCCATTCTTCCCGGGAAGAAATCACCCCATTCTTCCCGGGAAGAAATCACCCCATTCTTCCCGGGAAGAATTGGATGATTTCTTCCCGGGAAGAAATCATCCCATTCTTCCCGTGGAGAAATCACCATTCTTCCCGGGAAGAAATCATCCCATTCTTCCCGGGGAGAAATCATCCCATTCTCCCCAAAAATGAAAAACAACTAAAATTTCTAAGGAAAAGAACAAAAGACGGACTTCGCCTAAAATAATTGCACCGTCTCCTGTCCTATTGGCGTTTGAGTCCCAATATGATTACAGATGACAGCGGATTGAATTATTCATAAATAGCCGACGGCATAGCTGTACGGAGAACCAGTTCGGACTGTGCCCGGCCCTAGCCTGGCAAGATGTCAAAATGGATTGATGTATTTGCTTGAAGTCCTCGCTCAAGTAAATATCCATGAAAAAATTGAAGAATTGGGTAAATTAGCACAAATACGAACGAACAAACATACACACAATGTATTATATATATATATATATATATATATATATATATATATATATATATATATATATATATATATATATATATATAATTATATACATATTATAATATATATAAATTATATATATATTATACATATATATAAATTATATACATATATATACATATATATATATATATATATATATATATATATATATATATATATATATATATAGAGAGAGAGAGAGAGAGAGAGAGAGAGAGAGAGAGAGAGAGAGAGAGAGAGAGCAATAACGAAAGGTCTCACGAAGTCAACACCAGGCCTTGTTACCAGAAGCGTTACTGAGGTCTTCAGAATGCAAGCAGCGTTTTTCACTTCACCCTTTGCTAATGAATGACAAAGTTCTGACAAGCATCTTTACCGACAGACTTACTATGGGAGGAAGGATTATGTGGTGAAAGCGTATTTCAATTTGTCGTATGTATCAACACGAAGAAAATTTTATGCTTTAAAATAAACAAAACAATCCCCTAACGATGATTGTGTGAAAGTCGAAAGTTTCACTTCGGTGAAATTGGGGTGAAACTTGGATGATATTAGGGTAAAATTGGGGTGAAACTTGGGTGACATTAGGGTGAAATTGGGATGAAACTTGGATGAAATTAGGGTGAAACTTGGATGAAATTAGGTTGAAATTGGGGTGAAACTGGGGTAAAATTCTATTTGTCTTTCTATCTTTCTCTCTCCCTCTCTCTTTCGTTCTATCTTTTTTCTGCTTTTGTTTCTTTCTATCAGCCTTTCTTCCTTGCCTTCCTGCTTTCTTTCCCGTCTTCCGTCATACCCGAAATAAAGACGAGGGCCAACTCGAAATGAAAGACTTATAATACATCTCGAACAGTCAACAGGCGCATTGTTCCCGCCGATCGCAATTAGAAAGTTCCTCCCTTTCATTCCTTTCTCCCTTCTAGTCTCCCGACTACGCCGTAAGTCTCCCGAGGAGGTGGGGGGGGGGGAGGGGAGGGGAAGGGGAAAGACTTTTTCGAGGTGACGCCGATGCAAAAATGGATTTCAAGACGAATATTAAAATAAAAAAGTAATAAAAAATTATCGACCCATTTCGTCGATAACGGTTGACAAAAAGAAGTCGCGATGGTATTAATAGACAACAACCGTGCTTGCAAGTGCTTGCTTGCAAGGGCCATTACCCAGGTGATTGGTGCAGGTGCGTGCTTGTGTTTGTACGTGCGTGCGTCCACGCATTCGTCCTTTGAGGCTGTGCGTGTTTGTGTGTGTGTGTGTGTGTTTTTTTTTTTTTGTCTTGACGTGGATGAGTACAGACATACCTACTACTGACTTTGAGTTTGTAAAACACGAACGTATGCTTGCGTGTTTGTGAGTGCGCGCTTGTGTGTATAATGTTTGTGTGTCTATGCGTTTGTGTATGTATGTTTGTGTGTGTGTGTTTTGTGTGTATGTTTGCCTTAACGTGGATGAGTACAGAGATACCTGCCAGTGAATTTGAGTTTGTAAAACAAGAACGTCTGCGTGTGCGTGTTTGTGTGCATGTTTGTGTGTATGTGTGTGCGTGTTTACCTCGACGTGGATGACTAGATACACATGCCAGTGAATCGAAGCTCGTAAAACAAATAACATTCGGTTCATATCTCGAAGCATGACCTTCCATACAGAGGAATCTCACTGACAGGTATCACCAACCAATAGGCGTGACAAATGTTATGGTCAGCGTGTTACTTTTTTTTTTATAAGGTTGACGTGGATGGAAAAAATACAAGAAAAAACAAAGCAGCACCAGATGGAACTTTGGTGCGTTGATGCCACAGAAAGCTTTCGTTTGTGTTTGTCTTTGCAAATGCGTTTCATCAAACATGTTCTCAAACTCTGAACAAATGCAGACATGAACATATACACACGCACAACACACACATTTATATATATATATATATATATATATATATATATATATATATATATATTATATTATATATATTAATATATATTATAACTATATATACATACACATAAATACATGTTTTTATACTTGAAATGAAATACATCCACTAACGGAATATGACCCCCAAGGTACATGGGCAGGAGCGTGGGGTGGGGAAGGTTAGGCCGATGTAAACAGATCGGCAGCCCACTGTCACAATATTTAAGGGAGCAAATTCTAAGAGCATCCAAAAGTTACCATTGCGTAGAATCACATCTGACCCCTGTTCAGAGACATCACAACCGATCTACTAATGGCTATCAAAAGCGTTCGGTGTTTCGTTTCTGGACGGGTTAATTGATACGTTGTGAACAGTTATCGGTTTACTTATGTTTATATCTATTTATTTATTAAATCGTTAATTTATTTTTTCTTTTCTAATAAGTGATCTTTTCTTTCTGTATTTCTCTTCACCTCCTGTTACCTCTTTCAAATGAACACCTTAATATTCTTTGGAAGCTTGAATTTCAAGTTAATGGCCCCTGTGGTGGGCTTGTTCCATAAGAATAGGGTTAACCTTCTTCTTCTTCTTCTTCTTCTAATAATAATAATAATAATAATAATAATAATAATAATAATAATAATAATAATAATAATAATAATAATAATAACCGTTTGACCACCTAGATTGGCGAGTGACACTTGCTGAAAGAGTCTACGGGTATTCAACTCCAAAAGTCAAGGATGGTAAGAATATTTATATTTGGCTGATCAGATGTTCTTAAATTCGAATAATCTGGAGCCACATCCTGGGTCAACAGTGATGTGAATGAATTTTGGCTACAGGAAATTTGCAGGAAAGAATATTAATGATGATAATAGGTTTTTTAAGAGATGTTCGGTTTGCACGAAAACCGTAACCATTGAATTAAAACTGGGTCACTCAGTCCGAAAGGAAACCTGATCTTCCAGAGCTGCAAAGGAAACTTTACCTAACGATATACTATACTAATCTTTATTTTTTTGGCAGGGGTTCAAATCTATGTAAAACAACGTTGAAAATGTCCATAATGCGATAATAAAAAGCATTCAATTAACAAAACAAGGGTTTTTGTAACATACAAAGATGTAGTCTTCAAATGGAATATTACTGAATTTAACTGGATAATTTCTAGAATTCCAAGACCACCAGTTACCATGTAATGCTTTGTGTGATATGCTATCAGGGTGACCTTCCACTAAGCTTTGCTTTTAGTGGGTTATTCATACTCCTTTCACACTCGCCATTACACACTGCAAAAGCTAAACATTGAACTTGCCTTTTACAATCATGACTCCAGTTACATTCAGTCCCTTATATTGTATGTTTTTTCATAACCATTGATAACTGCTTTCCCTGATAATCATAATCTGGGTTTCTTCACTATTTCAGACTTTTCCCAAGACTGGTTTAACCTGCTTTTTTTCGCCTATTTTCCAAGACAGGTTTTTTTCCTCGACTGTCTTAACCTGTTTACTTGACTGCTACAACCTGCTGTTCCTGATTGTTTGTCACGACCCATTTTTTCCTGACGGTTATAACCTACTTACTTGAATTTAAAACCTGTTTTCCTGATTGTCATGACTTTTTTTTTCTGACGGTCATAATCTGTTTACCTGAAATTTTATAACCTGTTTTTCCTGATCCTCATGGACAGTTTTTTCCTGACTGTCACAACCTGTTTACTTAACTGTTATAAGCTATTTTTCCCGATTGTCATAACCTGTTTTTCTCTTAATGTCATAATAACCTGTTTACTTGACTGCCATAACCTGTTTTTCCTACTAATATAACCTGCTGTTGCTGACTATCATAACATCTTTTACTTCATGAATAACATCTCTTACTTCATGATTATTAAGTCCCATGCATCTGCTTCCTTCGTCTCTTTTCAATTCTCTTCAGGCTATAAAAGGTCATTACATGGAACATCTAATTGGCCTTTGCTCTTATAAAAAGACCTGGGACCTGTTTGGTAATCTTCCTCGCAGACAATATATTGTATATAACACTGAAGTTGAAGGCTATAGAGGAGTAATAAGATGTGATCAAGTAGCAAAATGCCACTGGAATTTCACTCTGACTGGAATGGGAATGTCATCTGTATTCCCAATTTAAGACGAATTTGACGCCCCCTTGTGAATGTACGAAAAGTACAAGTAGTATAAGAACGTGTTGTTGCTGTTTTCAGCACTCGACTAAATTGAGTGATCTGCGAGAGTGATGCAACATCGCCCTCTGTTACACATTCAGCAGCCAAGTTCGACTCTGTAATGAGAAACCAGGACAAGAATTTCTCCCATTTATACAATGTTTCTTTTTTTTAAGGGACAATTTTTCACTAAAATTGTTTTTCGTAAACGGGACTGGCACGACATTCACGAGGCAAAGATCCCAGGCAGAAATAGTGAGTCGAGATTAGGTTTCCTGTATCCGTTTGTCAGTCATATGAAATAAGACCGTAGTGAGGAACTCAGCTGTTGGCACTGGGCACGGCCACCCGAAACAATGCCAAATGGCCCCCTTCCCTCTACCCTCTAAACACCCAGCAAACGTCCTCGAGTAAAAATATGATTGAAGAAGAAGAATACTCACAATTTACTGCCGAGTCTCGCCTCCTGGTGACTTTGCCAGAATTTCTCCCAAAAGGTCGACCGCGTTTTAATTCTCAGGGCGGACGTGGAGAGGGTTCGAGGTAGCTTGTCCCTGCCCGCCATGCCGTACAGATCGGGGAACGAGTGGTTGACGCTGAGGTTCTGCTGCAGTGTGGCGCCGCCGGGGAGCTCGAGGTCCATCGAGAGGTGATGGGCATGTGACTGATGAGTCTCGTCGGCCTGAGGGTGCAGGGACGTCGTGCCCCCGACGGAATCCGACCGTTCCCTGAAGGAGAAGCTGCGCTGTGGGAGCTTTGGGTCACCACCGTCTCCGCCGCCACGAGCCGCCGCAGCCGCTGCGATACGTCGTGGGCCCCGGGGCACCAGATCAAAACTAGCCTGCTTTCCTGGCACTCGACCACCGCCAATGCCCACAGTGCCCCCCTCGCCAGACAAGTTGCGGCTCCTGTAACGGAAGGGGTTGCCCTCCCTCCGGCTCCCACTCGCCGTGCGGAAGCGGTGGTAGTCGGGCGGTGGCGGCGGAGGGCCTTCATTCTCGGTGCCCGGGGCATCGAAGGAGGAGGACTGATGCCGAGGAAAGAGGGGAACCTCCTCCCCCTCCTCCTCCTCCGGGGAGCTGGGAGGCTCCTCGACGATGACCCGCTGCCCTGCCAGGTCGGCGGTGGATATGGAACACACTCGGGACTCCAAAAAGCCACTGACCTGTAATTCCCAATTTTAATTTTCCAACCTTCACAATTTCAGTAACACTTCAAAGCATGGATACAGATGAACTTTCAACTCTTTACGTAAATCTTCAAACCTCCACCGAATTTATGGGCCACCCCCTAAAATCCTCACTCGAGGGTAAAACAAGCACCTGAACTGTAATTTCCACTGTTAATTTTCAAACCTTCACACTTCCAGTAACACTTCAAAACATGGAAGATGAATTTTTAGCTCTCTACTTAAAGCTTCGAACCTCCACCGGACTTAGTGGCCCACCCTCTAAAATCCTCACTTGAGGGTCACCGCATAGGGGCCGCAATGATAAACAAACAAATCAAGAGGAGACAAATATCGGTGGGTGCCAAAAACGCAAATTGCCGTTTGCGGGGGCCTTGTCACTTAGGGCGACTGAAATGACGAGAGAGAGCACATTCGCAATTTGAAGTCGGTGCGAACGTAGAGTGTAGCGATGATTAACGATAATTTATCTTTTATGATTTTTTATTTTTTTTTAAGGTGGGGTGGTGGGGTGGCACAGTGCCACCGCTCCTCTGGCACTCTGCGCAACGCCACGTGCGGTTGTTTTACGCACGACGCCGCTGCTGCCGCTGCCGCCGTTAACACCAGCACCACCAACCACCGGTACATTCACAGCAGACCCCTCTGTTATGATCCAGAGTATGTGTGTGCGTGTGAAATATAATAAACGCCCCCCCCTCTCTCTCTCTCTACCTTTCTCTGTCTTTCCTTCTCTCTCAAGCACACATATACACACCCGCCCACTTATTTCGGCCGTTCAATTCACATCACAAACGCCACAACCGAATTTAAGGACAGCAGAAGCAGTAGGACCTCCTATGCTGTCATGGTCTGCTTGTAGTAGGGGTTTCATCGTTAATGGCGCTCTCTCTCTCTCTCTCTCTCTCTCTCTCTCTCTCTCTCTCTCTCTCTCTCTCTCCTGGTCTTTAACCCACGTTCCCCTTCCACAGAAGGAGGAGACCTGGATCAATAAGATAGTAAAATCAGTTATTTCTTCATGACAGACAAAACACACACATACACACACACACACGCACACACTCGGGCACCCGAATTGGTTCACAGTATGGTGTGCTCGGCCGAGGTGAGTGAGTGAGTGAGTGAGAGTGAGTGTATGAGAGCAGCAACAGCAGCACAGGTAATGTAATGCCTCAGTAATGCCAGTACCTGGCACCACGAAACAGTAAGGTTTGTTCTCCCTCTCACTTGAGGTGGGTGCCACACTCTATCACGCACGCAAAACACTCTTCCTCTTCTTCTTCTTCTTCTTGGCGTAACGCCCCTCCTCCTCCTCCTCCCCCTCCTCTACTTCTTCTTCAGCTGCTAAAGGGGGAACGAGAGAAGGGTGGTCGGTCGCACGCGCGTCTGAGGAATATCCTCCACACGCGCGTGTCTGCTGCGGCTGCACTCTCTTATTTACTTTTTCCACGGAGCTGGAAGGACCTTCAGCCCTCACGCAAAACCACAGCCGCCCGCCACCTACTGTAGTAGAGAGAGAGTGAGAGAGAGAGAGAGAGAGAGGGCCGTCTTGTCACCGCACCACACTCATGGCGAACAAATAACGCTCTAACTACTCCCGAAATGTCACTGGAATACGACCGCTTCTTTTTCACTCGACGCACGGACGTGAATCGAACTCCTCCTCCTCGGGATCTCGTATACTACGCTGCAGTTGCTGCTGCAGGAGGAGGAAAGAGAGAGAGAGAGAGGAACGCATAGACTCCTCAACGGGGCGAGGGGGACTACGACGAAGTGGCGTAGCAGCAGTGAACTCTCCGACTCCGTACATCCAACTGAGGAGACTTGGGGTCAGTCAAGTCAGTTGGGCGGGCTGGGATAAAGAGAGAGAGAGAAAGAGAGAGAGAGAGAGGGAGAGAGACTGAAAGCGTTGGTGCGCTAGGGTCGGCGGTGGGATGAAGAGTAGCTCCAGGAGGGAGAAGGGGGAGGAGGAGGAAGAGGAGGAGAAAGAACCAAAGGAGGAGGAGGTAGTGTCGTAGAAACGATCGTGGGTGATGATGGCGATGGGATGATAAATAAAACAGAATTATTTTCACGTGGGCAGCCATGATGGAGAGTGAGAACGGGAGTGGTAGAGGAGGAAGTTTGGGTGATAGTGGTTCGAAGTTTAGAGAAGTAATGGGGCGAGCGATGAAGTTTCTTTAAATTAGTTGGCTAATAGGAGGGATAAGGGACATTATATCGTGTAGGGTGAGAGAAAGTTCGTTCTCTCTCTCTCTCTCTCTCTCTCTCTCTCTCTCTCTCTCTCTCTCTCTCTCTCTCTGGGACAGGAAATCAGTCCTCCTTAAATTAACACGTAAACCGTGGCCAACGTAGCCTATAAAATTATAGGAAACCTCAACAAACTCGAAGTCGTATCATCATAAAGTTAAAAAGGACCTTCAGCATGGCTTTTACAGTATAAAAAAAGTGGCGCAAAAGGCACATTTGTGAGTGACATAGCGGTTGCGTGCGTGTGCGTACATTTGTGTGCATTAGCACACATTACCTCAGGCAACATCACCTTTGGAATGACAAATATCGTCGGTTCTCTGTCAAAGGCCGAAGAGTCCTTTCTAACAAGAGAGTAAACAGAAAACCTTTCACTCATCGCCAAATGCAAGAAGGGATAAAACCATCACGAATTTGTTGCGTCGAGCACGAAAATAGATTTGGCATTTTTGCGAAATAGTTCCAGCTCTGGCGGGAGAAGGGACGTAAACCTACATTATTCACTTGTCGATTACAGATATTCTATGCACACGACGTTTGCGGAGCGGACTACTCAATAGGATAATTCAATAAGCAGCTGACTGGCTGCGGAGATTATAAAACTGAAGATATACAAACGCATGCACGCGCACACACACACACACACACACACACACATCAAGGACAAACATTTCCCATGTAATGCAATTCGTGTCGGAGAATAATAATTCTGTTCTTGCCTCGCCTCAGAATGTGTTGATTTCTTTTGATGACAATGACAGGCAAGGTTCTTCAAGTCATGTTTGTAATAAACGAGTCCAGTGGTTCTTCGGGATTTGTACAAAAATTGATGAGTTTATTTTTTAAAGTTTCGGGTAGGAGTCCATATATATATATTTATATATGCATATGTATATGCATAGTATATATGTATATATTTCTATATATGCATATAATAAATGTACATATATACATATATATGTTACATATACACACATATATACATACATACATACATATATATATATATATATATATATATATATATATATATATATATATATATATATCAAATTTATATAATATATACTTTGAGCATTGTCATTGCACTCAAGGAAGACGCGTGCTTAAACCTAAGTGTTTCTGGTGCAAAATTTCTATGATACTGAAAACTAACGCCAATATTTGGAAAAATTTCCGACTTTCCGACTGAACATTCTTTACTTCAAACCCATTACTCTAGACACTGTATTCCTCTCCAGATGTCTTGAAATTCACAAGAAGATTGAAAATCACAATGGAAGGTTATAAATCACAAGGGAAGACTGAAAATCACAAGGGAAGAAAAATCACAAGGAATACTGATAATCACAAGGGAAGAGAGAAAAATCACAAGGGAATACTGAAAATCACTAGGGAAGATTGAAAAATCACAAGGGAAGATTGAAAATCACAAGGGAAGATTGAAAATCACAAGGAAAGATTGAAAATCACAAGGGAAGATTGAGAGTCATAAGGAAAGACAGAAAAATCACAGAAAAAGATTGAAAATCACAAGGGAAGATTGAAAATCACAAGGAAAGACAGAAAAATCACAGGGGTAGATTGAAAATCACAAGGGAAGGTTGAAAAATCACAAGAGAAGATTGAAAATCACAAAGGAAGATTGAAAAATCACAAGGGAAGATTGAAAACCAAAAGGGAAGATAAAAAATCACAAGGGGAGATTGAAAATCATAAGGAAAGAGAGAAAAATCACAGGGAAAGATTGAAAATCATAAGGGAAGGTTGAAAATCAAAAGGGAAGATTAAAAATCACAAGGGAAGATTGAAAATCCGAAGATGAAAAATCATAAGGGAAGATTGAAAATCACAAGACAGAAAATCACATGGGAAGATTAAAATCACAAGGGAAGATTGAAAATCACAAGGAAAGAGAGAAAAATCACAAGGGAAGATTGAAAATCACAAGGAAAGACAGAAAATAACAAGGGAAGATTGAAAAATCACAAGGGAAGATTGAAAATCACAAGGGAAGTTAGAAAATCACAAGAGAAGATTGAAAATCACAGGGAAAGATTGAAAATCACAAGGGAAGATTGAAAATCACAAGAGAAGATAGAACAATCACAAGGGAAGATTGAAAAACAAAAGGGTAGATTAAAAATCACAAGGGAAGATTGAAAATCACAAGAAAAGACAGAAAAATCACAGGGGAAGATTGGAAATCACAAAGGAAGACTGAAAATCAGAGGGGAAGATTAAAAATCACAAGGGGATATTGAACATCCGAAGAGAAGACTGAAAAATCACAATGGAAGATTGAAAATCACAAGGAAAGACAGAAAAATCACAGGGAAAGATTGAAAATCCAAAGGGAAGATTGAAAATCACAAGGGAAGATTAAAAAATCACAAGGGAAGATTGAAAATTAAGAGGGAAGATTAAAAATCACAAGGGAAGATTGAAAATCACAAGGAAAGACAGAAAAATCACAGGGGAAGATTGGAAATCACAAGGGAAGACTGGAAATCAAAATGGAAAATTAAAGATCACACGGTAAGATTGAAAATCCGCAGGGAAGACTGAAAAATCACAAGGTAAGATTGAAAATCACAAGGAAATACAGAAAAATCACAGGGGAAGATTGAAAATCACAAGAGAAGATTGTAAATCACAAGAGAAGACTGAAAACAAAAGGGAAGATCGAAAATCGAAGAGAAGATTGAAAAATCTCCACCAAAATTGTATTGAAGATGCACTCACTGTACAGTTTAAGTAGTTAACATATGAAGTATAAAATGGGAACAAGTCGAGAGAGAATAAAAAAATAAGGTGATAAATAAAGAGAAAATTAAAAGCAAGAGGTGATAAATAAGAAAAGTATTGAAAACGAGGCTCGGAAATTAATGCAAAAACCCTTTTTCTCTCAAGGGTATATGCTGAGAGAAGCGAATACAAGAAAGAATTAATAAAAGGCGACAATATTCAGTTTAAAAATTATTGTAAAAGAAAAAAAAATATCACACCGACGTTATTTTTTCTAGCTGCTAATAAAGAAGATGGGGAAATCCTGCTTTCAAATAACACTGTAAGAAATTAACAATTTTGATTAGAAGCTAAGTTACGGGAAATTTACTTATGAGCTTCAGTAAACCAAGTTAAACAAATATTTACCTTTGTATATGATGTATGTATGTATATATATATATATATATATATATATATATATATATATATATATATATATATATATATATATATATATATATCTATATATATATATATCTATATAGTAATATAACAGAAAAATTTATGTAAAACTACTGACTTTTTAGACGAAACTGTTATACTGGTTAATACACACACACACACACACACATATATATATATATATATATATATATATATATATATATATATATATATATATATATATATAGTTTATGTATGTGTGTATTAATCAGTATAACAGTTTCGTCTAAAAGTCAGTAGTTTTACATAAATTTTTCTACTATATTACTAGGGGTTTTCATGAGTAAGATTTTGCACATGTTTAAAATGGGGTTATTTATCCGTAGATCACTTGTCATACACAGAAAAAATAAATAATTGGATTTACATTACGTTTCACACGAGAGAGAGAGAGAGAGAGAGAGAGAGAGAGAGAGAGAGAGAGAGAGAGAGAGAGTTCAGTAGTAAGCAATGTTTGGTCCCTTCAAAGGGGATATCAAATGGAATAGTTTCAAAGAAATGAGACAGCCACAGAAATACTAGAGAGAGAGGGAGAGAGAGAGAGAGCTCGTTCAGCGGCACGTAGAGTTTGATTCATTCCAAAGGGATATAAAATGGAACTGTCGAACAGAAATGAGAGAGCAATAAGTATACAAAAGAGAGAGAGAGAGAGAGAGAGAGAGAGAGAGAGAGAGAGAGAGAGAGAGAGAGAGAGAGAGAGAGAGAGACTGACTTTCAGTCGTCATCCTTCAATTTACCAAGATAAATTAATGGTACAGGCTTAATGATTCATTTCTCCCGCAATAATAATAACGTGACACTACTGCATTGTCATCTAATAATGCGAGCGAATAAAGCCGCGATGACCTTAAAGGTGCGATGAACTTAACCGCAAGGTCTTTATTTTTATAATATAAAAGAGAAGACACTGAAATTACCGCCAGCGGTATTTACTTTGGGAGAGTACCTCTTTGATAGCTCAGCCGCTCACGAACAAGCAACTCTG
Source organism: Macrobrachium rosenbergii (assembly GCF_040412425.1). Taxonomy (NCBI): domain Eukaryota; kingdom Metazoa; phylum Arthropoda; class Malacostraca; order Decapoda; family Palaemonidae; genus Macrobrachium; species Macrobrachium rosenbergii. Next base: position 43,685,795 of record NC_089746.1, read on the forward strand.
TCTGCAATGTCTTTTTGCGTGAGTGTGCGTGCACGCATATGTGTGTGTGCACGTATGTGTGTTTGAGAGAGAGAGAGAGAGAGAGAGAGAGAGAGAGAGAGAGAGAGAGAGAGAGAGAGATTCTTCAGTATAATTTCCATAAGCGTTAATAAGAGATATTTCCCAAGATATGGTTATATAGAAGGTCTCTCAATATCTTTGTACACGCCTAAGTATCTCTCTCTCTCTCTCTCTCTCTCTCTCTCTCTCTCTCTCTCTCTCTCTCTCTCTCTCTCTCTCTCTCTCTTCCTGCACATCGAAAGCGAACGAAAAATGATGAGAGGATAAAGAAAATAAAAAATAAAAAATATAGAAACAGATTAATCCATGACGACAGAGTGCCACTTAGAACAACCTCCTCCTCCTCCTCTTCTCCCTCCTCTTCCTCTTCTTCCCCCTCTTCCTCTTCTCCCTCCTCCTCCTCCTCCTCCCAGGGACAAATGATTACGAGAGAGAACCGAGAGTAATTCACAGATACTTTATTTCTACCCCGGGCATAAAACCACTCGATCTTTCTCCTCGCCAGCATCCGCTCTGCTCTTACCAACCCAAAAGTAGAATAGGAGAGGGGAAGAGGGAGAGGGGGAAGAGAGGGAGAGGGAGGGGGAGGGAAGGAGGGAGAGGGAGAGAGGGAGGGAGGGAGAGGGAGAGAGGAAAGAGAGAGGGGAAAGGGAGAGGGGAGTAATCATAAGCTTTTAACTAAGAAAGCTTTCCATAAACAAAGAAACTTCCTTCTCACAGAATAAAAGCGAGGTTTGGATGGGTGGGGAGGTGGTTTCCCCCTACCACCTTAAAATGGGGGGATAGGTGTAGAGGTACAAGAAAGGGGCAACTCGAGTCAAGCACCCCCCCCCCACTCCCCAATCCTCGTTTGTGTGTTAACTACACAAAGAAGCAGGCCAGACGAGGGATGGGGGATTGGGAGAGAGGGAGGTTGTGGAGGGGGAGGGGAGGGGAAGACAAAAACAATGCAATAAGGATGGGACAAAGGGAGAGGTGGCTATGGTGGCTATTAACATTATTATATTCAACTTTTACTTCTCTTTATGTACAAGTTGCTGCTGTGTGAAGTGTGTCTGTGTGTTTTTCTTTTGTGTGCGGATAAATGCGTGTGTATATACACATCCCAGGCACAAACAAATGTAAAGGATAATGGTAATGGTGATCACTATATAAATGCAGTCCTATACCTAACAACACACTCATACACTATATCTACATTATATATATATATACATATATATATATATATATATATATATATATATATATATATAACAATGGATATATGTATGTATGTGTGTGTGTATGTTCCAGCATAATTCTGAGATGCATTGAGCAATTTCAACCAAACTTGGTATGCATATGACTTACTATCTGGAAAAGAATACTGTGAGGGTAAGGCATCCCTAGCACCAAAGGGGGTGGGGGTGGGAAGGGCTTACCTGAAACGGGGCTGGTTCTGCCCGTAGACTTAGTAACTAAATAAACTCTACGGATTTATCATACCTCATTTCGGTATACATATGACCTACTATCTGGAAAAGAATACTGTGGGAGTAAGACACCACTGGCACCAAAGGGGGTGGGGGAGGGAAGGGGGTGACATATAAAAGAACCGAAAATAACAGGTATTAGTGTCTAATCCATAGCTTTCAGGGTCGCTGAGATGAATAGTGACACTCCCGATGTCTTTTGAGTCCAAGTTCAGCCACGATAGGAGAGGCTGGGGAGGGGGGAGGAGGTGGGAGTAAGAAGGGATGAAAAATAAAATGCATAGTTTTATAGGTCGCTGAAATGAGCAGTGACAATTCCAATGTCCTTTAAGTCCAATTCAACCCTGACAGGAATGGGGGGTGAGAAGGGATGAAATATAAAATGTCAAAAATGGTGGGCAAGGTAACTGAAGCAACTGTTTTAACACGAGAGGGAGAGAGAGAGAAAGTTTATCGGTTGTCATTCAGAGTTTTTCGGGCAGCGCCGGGTTGGTTAGCTAGTATATATATATGTATGTATATAAGAGAGAGTTAGTATATATATATATATATATATAAGATATAGTTATATATATATATATATATATATATATATATATATATATATATATATATATATATATATATATATATATATATATATGTATAATATGATTCCAGTCAGACACCCTAAGACTGTATAGATGACGCAATAATCTGTTTAAAGCTACTGCAGTACAAATCAAACCGAAGGAGAGAGAGAGAGAGAGAGAGAGAGAGAGAGAGAGAGAGAGAGAGAGAGAGAGAGAGAGAGAAGGATGGCGACCATCGTATGATGAGAGCATGTTAACGACGTTAAATCATCATAATGGGTAATTAAGTATTATTTTATCCATATTCATCAGCTTCTAGATGCGAAGAATCTCGACATTCATGTATTCAATTTGAGACTCGCTCATTGCGATTAGATTTCGTAAACACACCATTTTAGAGGAGAGGCGTTTGAAGGAAAACTTTTACTTTGCTCTGATTTTATCTTTTAAGCAATCTCGTGCTAATAACATTCGTTTGTTGGCAACGTCGAGAACCCTGACGGGGAGGGGAAAACCTTGATTCAGTTCGTAAATACTGACAGAAATCGTTTTCAGAAGCACCTGACGAATTGCGTCAGGTATGAGTGAGAAGGTGGAGGGGCGGTCCCCATGGGTGGAGAGAGGTCCCTGGGGATTTAGGGGGGTTGGGGGAGGGTAGGGAACACCCCTAGTAGTGCGAAAGAGAGAGAAGAGAAGAGAAGATAAGAGAAGAGAAGAGAGTCATGCTACCTGGACGTTGCCCTCCAGATACACTTCTCATTTTCCGTTCCCCTCTAACTCCTTCAAGGGTGAGCACAACCCAGCAGGAGTCCGACACACACACACACACACACACACACACACACACAGAGAGAGAGAGAGAGAGAGAGAGAGAGAGAGAGAGAGAGAGAGAGAGAGAGAGAGAGAGAGAATGTGTAGGTATGAAGAGAACATGAAGTCCAAACCGTTGATTAGGAGAGGTTGATGAAAGCAGTACGTAAGGAGAGCAGAAAATGACACGAGAGAGAGAGAGAGAGAGAGAGAGAGAGAGAGAGAGAGAGAGAGAGAGAGAGAGAGAGAGAGAGAGAGAGAGAATGTGTAGGCGTTGAGAATATGAAATCCAAAGAGTTGATTAGGGAGAGGTTGATGAAGCAGTACGTAAGTAAGGCAGAAAAACACACGACAGAGAGAGAGAGAGAGAGAGAGAGAGAGAGAGAGAGAGAGAGAGAGAGAGAGAGAGAGATGAGAACACGAAGTTCAAACCGTTGATTGGGGAGATGTTGATGAAAGCAGTACGTAAGGAAAGCTGAAAATGACAGAGAGAGAGAGAGAGAGAGAGAGAGAGAGAGAGAGAGAGAGAGAGAGAGAGAGAGAGAATGTGTAGGCGATGAGAACATGAAGTTCAAACCGTTGATTGGGGAGATGATGAAAGCAGTATGTAAGAAAGGAAATGACAGAAAGAGAGAGAGAGAGAGAGAGAGAGAGAGAGAGAGAGAGAGAGAGAGAGAGAGAGAGGACAGCTGTCGTCAGGGCCATCGTCCATTGTAACAAGAAGAACAGACCATCAGGAGAAATTGGGGCAGTCATTTCACAAGGAGGCTGATCAAACCGCCAATTCTGATCATTCGTCGCAAAAGATTGGTTCCTCTTCCCAAATTCAGGGCCTCAGCTCTCGAGGGCGCCCGAAAGCAACGGCCCTAACAAAGGTATTATTTGTTAACAATTAACAAATAATACCTTTAAAAAATTAAAAGGAAATTTAAGGGTGTGACAATATGACACAATTCGAAATTCTGAAACAGCTCTGGCTCTCCATACAAAGGTAGAGGTTACATAGCATACTTAATATCAATGTATACTGGCCACTTGCAATGCACACAGAATAAAATATTTATTAAATCATTACTTTCTCCCCCCCCTTTCTTTTTTTTAGTTAGGACACAAACTCAAGGGAGGTTTGAATAAGATTCCAAACAGATCAACCCATGATTTAAAAAGTGATTAATTGATACGGAAGTACGCTTTAAGTTTAGATGACAAACCGCTGTTGTAAATTTATCACTTATTTGATTACATGTCACATATAAAAATAAAAAAAAAAGGTTCATTCAATATATATATACACATATATATGTCTATATTATATATATACATATACATGCATACACACACGTGTGTGTATATATAATATAATTATATATATATATATATATTATTCATATATATATATATATATATATATATATATATATATATATATATATATATATATATATATATATATATATATATATATATATATATATATATATATATATATATATATACACACACATAAATTGCACCCGTTATATCTATCGTCCTGCACAGAGTGTGAATGTGTCTATGTATGTTTGATGTATAACCATAATTTTTTTTATGTGCGTGTGTATAAACGTGTGTAAAAGCACTTGGCGAGTTTGTTAAAGAATCAAATATATAACTGAAAGGTGACGTAAATGGTGCAACAGATATTAGATAAAAACTGTAATGCATTATGACACGTGATCTTTCCGAGAGCGCTGTTCATTTAACGACTGGAATTACCGAAATCTTAAGTTACAATACGACTCCGGCGTACATTTCACTGACCATGTCCGCTGTAACTACCTAGATTAAGCGTTGATATTATAATTAGTATTATTATTATTATCATTATTATTATTATTATTATTATTATTATTATTATTATTCAGAAGATGAACCCTATTCGTAAGAACAAGCCCACCACAGGGGCACTGACTTGAAATTCAAGCTTTCAAATACTATTATTATTATTATTATTATTATTATTATTATTATTATTATTATTATTATTATTATTAGGAAGAAGAGGAGGAGGAGGAGGAGATCTCTGAGGGCAGTTGCATTAAAAATTATCGCAGTTTCCACGAATTATTATTATTATTATTATTATTATTATTATTAGCAGAAGAACCCTATTCATATGGAACAACCCCACCACAGGGACCACTGACTTGAAATTCAATCTTCCAAAGAATATTATGGTGTTCGTTTGAGAGAAGGAACAGAAGATAATTAGGGATACAGAAGGAAGAGATCGGTTATTACAAAAAATGAATTAACAAAATAATAAATAAATACACATAAAACCTAAATCAAGACAGAAAAACGACTAAAACGGAGAAAGATAGGAGAGAAGATACTGTAGAAGTAATAAAGTTGCTAAATATGTAAAATATACAAATAAGTAAATAAATGCATAAAGAAGAACGAAAAATAAGTAAAAATGTTCCTAAGGCATTCTTCCCATGTGCTTCAGGCTGTTGCAAATGTTTGCAACATCACAGGCCATGAGTGTAAACAGAATGGCATTATGTCCGCTCAGCTGCGCTGCTAGGGTTATATGTCAACCTGTCAGAAAACTTGTCAAAACAAATATATATATATATATATATATATATATATATATATGTGTGTGTGTGTGTGTGTGTGTGTGTGTATGTGTGTGTACACATAAATAAAAATACAAATACAAATATAATATTAAATATATATAATATAATATACGTTATTTATATTAATATATATATATACATACATACACATCTATATAAATATATATTTTACGTATATGTAAAAACACACACATATATATATATATATATATATATATATATAATATATATATAGTATATATATATATATATATATATATATATATATATATATATATATATATATATATATATATATATAATATATACACATACATTACAAATCTCAAGTAATTTTTCATCTGGAACCAAAGCATTAATCTTGACATACCAAGAGAAAAATATCGCAAGAGTGTCATGTTCCCAGCAAAACAAAAAAAAAATTGTCAGCTGAGGTTTTTTGTCTTGCTTCTCATTAAGAGACGTATAATCCCGAGTTGATTTTTTGTATGGATTCTCTGTATGAGCTACGTGTTGTGCTGTCTCATCCAGTTCTAAGAATGACAATAAGTGCCAATTTAATAGTGTGGAGAGAGAGAGAGAGAGAGAGAGAGAGAGAGAGAGAGAGAGAGAGAGAGAGAGAGAGAGAGAGAGAGAGAGTGTACCCTAAGCTGAATCTGTTTTCCTCCTTTAGAAGATACTTGTTTAACATAAATGTGCTGGGTATTTAAAGAGAGAGAGAGAGAGAGAGAGAGAGAGAGAGAGAGAGAGAGAGAGAGAGAGAGAGTGTGTACCCTAAGCTGAATCTGTTTTTCCTCCTTTAGAAGATACTTGTTTAACATAAATGTGCTGGGTATTTAAGAGAGAGAGAGAGAGAGAGAGAGAGAGAGAGAGAGAGAGAGAGAGAGAGAGAGAGAGAGAGAGAGAGAGAGAGTACCCTAAGCTGAATCTGTTTTTCCTCCTTTAGAAGATACTTGTTTAACATAAATGTGCTGGGTATTTAAGAGAGAGTATTTAAGAGAGAGAGAGAGAGAGAGAGAGAGAGAGAGAGAGAGAGAGAGAGAACCCTAAGCTTAATCTACTTTCTCTCCGTTTAAATATATTTCGTTAAAAAATGCGACAATTACTTATAAACACAAGTTTTCAAGAGAGAGAGAGAGAGAGAGAGAGAGAGAGAGAGAGAGAGAGAGAGAGAGAGAGAGAGAGAGAGAGAGAGAGTATCCTAACCTGAATCTGGGTTTCTCCTTTAAAAGATTTTCGTACAAAAATGCGACAATTACTTTTACACACCACTTTGAAGAGAGAGAGAGAGAGAGAGAGAGAGAGAGAGAGAGAGAGAGAGAGAGAGAGAGAGAGAGAGAGAGAGAGAGAGAGTTACCTAAGCTGAATCTATTTTTCCCCTTTAAAAGATATTTCGTTCAAGAAAATACCACAATTTCTTCTAAATACCACTTCTGAAGAGAGAGAGAGAGAGAGAGAGAGAGAGAGAGAGAGAGAGAGAGAGAGAGAGAGAGAGAGAGAGAGAGAGTAACCAAAGTTGAATCTAGTTTTCTCCTTTGAAAGGTATTTCGTTCAAAATTGTGACGACTACTTTTAAACACCACATCTGAATCTCAACTATATATTTAATATCTTAAGAAGTTTTATAAAAACTCGTGGAAATTAAGTAATGATGCAAACACTACGAAGGTATAAAAAATCATAATCTAGTATGAAACGCACAACCTTGCTTTCAACAAGATATACGAAAAAATGTACTCAGCTGTTTTGGAAAAAGACGTGAACTATATAATTAGTGGATTATCAAAAGTGAAGAAGAAGAAGAGGAGGAGGAAGACAAAAATAAATACGATGATGTTATATAAAAAACGTACGCAGCTGTTTTGGGAAAAGACGTGAACTATATAATGAGTGGATTATCAAAAGAGAAGACGAAGAAGAAGAAGAAAAAAAAGAGGAAGACACAAAAATAAATACGACGACGCTATATAAAAATCGTATTCATCTGTTTTGGGAAAAGACGTGAACTATATAATGAGTGGATTATTAAAAGCGAAGAAGTAGAAGAAGAAGAAGAATATACGGTGAGATGCCAAGAACGCGACTTTCGATAAAATCTCTCGTCGCATCCCTTTGACCTGGGCATCCCCTCCCCTACACCCTTTCCCTCCCCCTCGCCCGTCGCCATTCTTGCATCATAATCATCTCCATCCCCCTCCCCCCCTCTGGATAACGTCACATGAGAACCAATACGGATATTTATTCACGTCCGCGCGCCTTGTTTTGTTGCTATCGCCTTTGAGACTTTAGGAAGAGCGTAATATTTCAAATGCCATTCCAAGCTTTGTTGGGGCTTGCCCACCCGCCCACCCCTACCACCACCACCACCACCACATCCAACCCACCACCCCACCCAGCAAATTCTCTCGACGATGAAATCACTCTTTACACCTACACATTATTCCTAAGGTGGCATAACTTAGCTGGTCTGCATCAAACCCACCTTATGTCAGCATGAGACCTTGTCCAGAGGTGGTCAGGGCCGTAAGAGTCGTGAAGTCTTCGGGGGGGGGGGGGCCGGATAAAACGTATTGTGCGGACTTCTGGATTCGGCCCACCCAACCGAGATCGGCGTGAATGAATTACTTAAATGTTTGGTGACATTTTCATTATTTCAAGAAACATCCAATCACA
>NC_089746.1:43699011-43701511 GCF_040412425.1 Macrobrachium rosenbergii
TTATGTCAACACGCAATACATACAGTTATAGAAAGCCTCGTCCTGAAATTTATAACAAAAAGACTCAGCCACCATCTTATAACAACACACAAAACATACGGTTATACGTTCTGTAATTTATAACAAACAAGAACATAAACCTACACACACTGAGAAGCAAGTGAAGATTTCTTGTTGTCAATGATCTGTTATTATTAAAAAAAAATGAGAAAAGTCAGACACAAAGACTGGCGAGAGTTATAAACGACCTCCTTAATTCCACGGTCGTGCCTTGAATACGAGAGAGGGTCGTTACGTAGAAAGTCCGAGGCATTGGCAAGATTCACAACACAAGAGCACCCGTGATTCACAACACAAGGGCCCCCGTGATTCACTTGTATTTAAGGAGGACTTGCCACTGGCTTCTCTCCTCCAGTTTTCTATCACAACCTTATTTCTTCGACCACGACAAAAATGACGTCCAGTCCCAAGAGGTTGTTCAGTGTACAAAATTGTGACGCATGGAAAAACGATTTTACAGTTACGTATGTGTACTATTTGGGTGTATTTTCTCTCACGGTTATCATTTAGATCCATCAATGATCACACCACTTTGGCACTGCCACGGCCGACTGGAACAGTTAAACTAAGCGTAACGACAACAAGACTTCGCTGAAGCCATCTGAACGCAACCAAAAACAGAGCCGTCGTCTTCTTAGAATGGGGATCAGGATAACTGGTATTTTAGAAACCTCGCGTTTTCTACTGACGAATTTGACATGTCTACAACATACGTCACATTTAAAAACACTAATAGTAGCACGAGTCTTCAGGTGGAGAAACAATTCACAGTCATGCATGTGTACAAATATATTTACAAAATGAAGATAAACAGAGGGCTTTCAAGAATGTGTACAACTCCTCTTTTCAATCGGAATGAATACATAACTTTTCCTATTGAAGTCAATGGCACTGTTCGCAGATACTATCTTCTTATCAAGGCTTTGAATCAGTCTGTACTTCTTCTTTTTCTCTTCTGGCAAGCTTCTCAGGAATGAGGGAAAATTTTTCGAGATTCTTTCCATTTACTTATTCTAGTCGACGGACCGTTTCCCCAATGCCGAGAAAAAAAAATGGAAATGGAAAGCATCTCGAATAAATTTTCTTTATTCCTGAGAAGCTTGCCAGAAGAGAAAAACTATTAATATAGACTGTTCAGAAGAAAAAAAGTATTAATGTAGACTGTTAAAAGTCTTGATAAGCAGATAGCATCTGCGAACAATACCCTTGATTTCCAAAGAAAATTTATGTATGTGTATATTGTGTATTTAAAAAAATAAAGCTAAACAGAGAGCTTTCGAGAATCTGTACAATTCTCCTTTTCGATCAGATTTAAGCAGGGAATCGTACAGGTTCTCGAAAGCTCTCTGTTTAGCTCAATTTTGTAAATATATTTACACACATGCATAACTGGGGATATGTTTCTCCATTTGAAGACTCGTGCTGCTATGAGTATTTTATAATGTGATGTATGTTGTAGGCAATTCAATTTCGTCAATACAAAACCCGAGGCTTCTAAAATACCAACTGTACTGATCTCCATCCTAAGATGGAGAATCTGTTGTTGGTTGTGTTCAGGTGGTTTCAGTGATGTCTTATTGTTGTTACGCTCAGTTTAAAGTTTCAATCGGTCTTGGCAGTGCTAAAGTGATGTGACTGTTGATTGATCTAAATGATAACCATGATCTACGACTGAATATGATTATCAAGGATTATGAAATGGAATATGCATTTGAAAAATACAAGAATTAACTACAGAAGAAAAATATGTGATGAACATTTACTATTTACATGGAAAATCAATTATCCTCAGTTTCATTCGAAATGTACATAAAAAAATCCCAATAAATTACTGCAGCTTTCTTCTTAGTGCCAAAAAAAAAAAGAAAACATCACACGTGCTTTTTTGATGGAAAACATTGACCATTAAAAAAAAAAAATAGCACTGTCGCCATTCGAATACAACGTCTGCGTAAGATAAGGCTATTTCTACTTAATAAGGGGAATCCATGACCCCCTAGAAACGGTTGGGGGCGAACACTTAAGGGGAATCCCCCCAAAACCCCACCCACAGCCATACTGGGATTCTGTTCCGTGTCTGTAAAAGGTTGCGTATGCAACACTTTGGTATTTTGCGTTTGCATTATATGAAGTCATGTTTATTGAATCATTAAAAAATGATATTTTCCAGTCTCCTTTAATTATCGCATCATCAGTGCAGTCACTTTAATTAAAGAATATAAAGGTCTGCTTGCAAATATATATATATATATATATATATATATATATATATATATATATATATATATATATATATATATATATATATATATATATATATATATATATATATATATATATATATATATATATATATATATATATATGTTACAAGAAAACAGAATTAACACTTTATTTTGAAATATGTTACAAGAAAACAGAATTAACACTTTTTTGAAAA
>NC_089746.1:43706511-43729011 GCF_040412425.1 Macrobrachium rosenbergii
CCGGGTCTACGATTTTCCCTGTCTAAAAAATGTCCATGATTTGTCATATAACAAGCATTTAAGATTTCCCATTTTGGTTAACAAATGCAAATGGATTTTAATTTTGACATACCTAATTTTTCATGAGTCTAACACATGTCAAATACTCTGCCGACAAATATCTAATATTTCCAATGATAACAGATATCCAATGTTTCTTTTATCTAACCAAAGTTTGGGTCAGCACAGGATGAATTATCCAAAAACGTTCAGATAGTATTTATAAACGTTCATGTACAATTATTACTAAAATAAACGTTCAGGTACAGTCGTTACTACAATACACGTTCACATAATATTTATAAACGTTCATGTACAGTTATTACTGCAAGAAACGTTCAGGTAATATTTACAAACGTTCACGTGCAGTTATAGCTGCAATAAACGTTTAGGTAGTATTTACAAACGTTCACGTATGTTATGACTATAAGAAACGTTCAGGTAGTATTTACAAACATTCACGTACAGTTATGACTGCAATAAATGCTCAGGTAATATTTACAAACGTTCACGTACAGTTATTACTGCAATAAACGTTCAGGTAACATTTACAAACGTTCACGTACGTTAATTACTGCAATAAACGTTCAGGTAACATTTACAAACGTTCACGGAGTTACTATAATAAAAGTTCAGGTAATATTTAGAAACGTTCACGTATGTTTATTACTGAAATGAACGTTCAGGTAACATTTACAAACGTTCATGTGCAGTTATTACTACAATAAAAGTTTAGGTAATATTTACAAACGTTCACGTATGTTTATTACCGCAATAAACGTTCAGGTAACATTTACAAACGTTCAATTGCAGCTATTCCTACAATAAACGTTCAGGTGATATTTACAAACGTTCACGGACAGTTATGACTGCAAGAAACGTTCAGGTAGTATTTACAAACGTTCACGGACAGTTATTACTGAAGAGCTCGGTGATTCCAGCGTTGACAGTTTACAACTCAACACGTAACGAGTGACGTAACGAGATTAAATTTGATTACCCCTGGCCAAATGAACAAAATTCGAACAAGGAAATCAATTTTCACACTTCCTGCGTCACCCCTGCATGACTACCACGGAATAAAAATAAGACTTTCTATTTCCACAAGAATTTCATGAGTCACGTCTCGTGAATTAGGTCACGAGATGGATAATCACCGGGTCCTCGTGACCCCTCCCAAAACATAAAATAATAATTAAACTTATCTTTATCCTTCCTATGTCTCTTTAAATTCCTTTGCGAAATGGCCATGTGAGTCTTGCTTATGGATAATATGTGTATTTTGGTAGATACTCTTTTACTGGCTTATTAAATTTTTATATCAAACGGACTGAACTTCCTCTAGAATCTTAAGAAGAGGAAACAATGAAATTAATGGTTTCCATTCGGAAGGTTATATATGTATGAGCTACAACAATTATACATTGTGCATATATATATATATATATATATATATATATATATATATATATATATATATATATATATATATATATATATATATATATATATATATATATATATATATATATATATATATATATATATATATATATATATATATATATGTATGTATTTACATACGTATACATACATACATGCATAAATATATACACACATATACAAATACAAGTACATATACATATATGTATGTATGCATGTATGTATGTCTTTGTATTCACGTATACACAAACACAAACAGTAATATCACTGAACAGAGCTGACAGCGAAAACGGCCTGATTACAGAATATATCTAAAATAAAAAAAAATAACACACACAAATAGCCCTAAACCTATGGAAGACGAGAAGGAGAAGAAAAACTTTGCTAATCAGATAACAACTTAAAAACAAACACACAAGAGTGTCCTCTGACCACAAACAAACACACACGCACACACACACTCACACACACAAAGAGTTCCAACGAGGCAAACCATAGGCCTACGAGAGCCTGGAACTTCGCAGAAACGAGCAGTATAGCTTACGTAGATAGGTAGCTACGTACGTAGGTAGCCACAACGAAGAATAACCTGACGGGGGCGAATAAAACCGTCAGTCAAAGGACCCGAGCGTCTCCCTAACCACCTTAATGAGCTTACGGACGTCGAGATCCTGTGAGGAATTGACGTGAGAAGCAAAGGATGTGTGTGTGTTTGTCCTCCGCACCTCAGTGAGATAAGTGAGGGAAGTGTGAATGAGAAGTGGCTACGGCTCGTGTTGTGTTTTGTTGATATCACAGAGAGAGAGATTTTGTTGATAATACAGAGAGAGAGAGAGAGAGAGAGAGAGAGAGAGAGAGAGAGAGAGAGAGAGAGGGGGTGGGGAGGGGCGCACAAGGCGATAACTTGGATGCGATGTAGAAGCGGGGATCCTAAGGAAGTAGTCGATCTTAAATATAAATTTAGTAATGCAAAACTTTATCAAATTCTGGAGCCACATTGGGGAACAGTTTTTCCCTTGAAGAGCGTATGTGTGTGTGCGCGTGTGAGTGTGTGGCACTAAAGCAGACAGCTTGGTACATGGGTTTTCCTTTATTCATCACGGCCTACGTTTCGAGATTCTTGTCTCATCCTCAAGGCTGAGAGTGCAAAGTAAAATATCCAAATACAGCAAAAAAAAATTTACTATGTATGTACAAATAAATTATGATAAAGTAAAACTTCAATATAAGAGGTAAACCTAAAATAAAATTGACAGAACAAATTTTATTGTAGGTTTACCTTTTATATCGAAGTTTTACCTTATCCTAATTTATTTGCACATACATAATACAATTTTTTGCTGTATTTTCATATTTTACTTCGTACTTTTAGTCTTAAGGATGAGACAAGGAACTCGAAACGTAGGCCGTAATGAATAAAGGAAAACCCATGTACCAAGCTGTCTGCTTTAGTGCCTTCTCGTGTATTTTGCTGAGGAATAGCCTCGCTCTCACACCAATGTATAAAGTATATATGTGTATATATATAATATTATATATATACATATATATATACTGTATATATATACATATATATATATATACAATATATATATATATATATATATATATATATATATATATATATATATATATATATATATAGGAGAAAGTCATTTAGACCATAAAATACCGTAATGCAAAGGCAATATGAGATTTACAAAAACTATTTAATTTAAAGGATCAAGTTTTTAGAAATCAGTTTTTAAGAAGAATGAATATATATATATATATATATATATATATATATATATATATATATATACATATACACACACATATATATATATATATATATACACACACACACACACATATATATATATATATATATATATATATATATATATATATATATATATATATATATATATATATATATATATTTATTTATATATATATGTTTGAAGGCAGTGTATCTGATAGATGTGAGGCAACAAGCCCATACCCATGCCCTTCAAACATCAGGGAAAGATACCCCATCGTGCTTACTGACTTCAATAAAAATGTGAAACCTTCAACGGGAACTGTGCGTTCGGGAACGGGTATTAAGCACAAAAATTGTTCCTTAACTCAGTACTGAATTTTGAACGTTGCGGAGAGAGAGAGAGAGAGAGAGAGAGAGAGACCTAAATTTGGCATTACTCATTACCTTGAAATGCTTTACAAATACTCCTGTGCGTGGAGAGAGAGAGAGAGAGAGAGAGAGAGAGAGAGAGAGAGAGAGAGAGAGAGAGAGAGAGAGAGAGAGAGAGAGATACTTAAATTTGGCATTTCTCAGTACCTTAAAATATTTTAAAAATACTCCAGTGCGAGAGAGAGAGAGAGAGAGAGAGAGAGAGAGAGAGAGAGAGAGAGAGAGAGAGAGAGAGATGAAAACATAAGCTTGGCATCACTGCATCTTAGAGCACTTCACAAACGCTTCCGCGCATGGTAGGTAGGTAGGTAGAGAGAGAGAGAGAGAGAGAGAGAGAGAGAAATTCTATTTCTGGGATGGTTACAGGGGTGAAAGCGTCTCTAAACCCCTTCTTTTCCACCACATCATACGTTACTGACTTGGCATAGCCGCCTCCTCTACCACGGCTCGTGTGTTCATAGGTAAGTACGTAGGTGAGTGCGCCCTATACATTCTAGTCGTAGGACGCATGCGCAACATCCCTACACATTCTAGTCGTAGGACGCATGCGCAACACCCCTATACATTCTAGTCGTAGGACGCATGCGCAACACTCCTCTATATTCTAGTCGTAGGACGCATGCGCAACATCCCTATACATTCTAGTGAGGACACAGGCGACACCTGTTTCACCCCTGAGGAATTTCTGGTGTCCCAAAAATAGACAGGTGTCGAAACTTCCCGGTTCGAAAGTGTCCCATGGAGTTTCGTTAAACTAAGAAAAAGCGTTTGTGTGTTTTCCAGAGAAACATCTATTAAGTAATAATAGATTTTTAGAGATGAATCTCAAGTAACAGCAGATTTAGAGACGAATCTTATGTAACAGTTAAGTAATAAGAGATTTACAGACAAATCTTGAGTAACAATTAAGTAATAATAGATTTAGAGACAAATCTTCTGTAACAATTAAGTAATAATAGATTTAGAGACGGATCTTAAGTAACAATTAAGTAACGTTAGATTTTTAGAGATGAATCTTCAGTAACAAATACGTAACAATAGATTTAGCTATGAATCTTAACAGTTAATTAACAATAGATTTACAGATGAATCTTAAGTATTAAGTAACAACAGATTAAGATATGAATCTTAAGTATTAATTAACAACAGATTAAGATATGAATCTTAACTAACAACACATTTAGAGATAAATCTTAAGTAACAATAAAGTAACAGTAGAGTAACAACAGTTTTAGAGATGAATCTTAAGTAACAATTGAGTAACAATAGATCTAGAAATGAATGTTAAATAACAGTTAAGTAACAACAGATAAGTGACAAATAAGTAACAATACATTTAGAGATGAATCTCAAGTAACAATTAAGTAACAAGAGATATAAGTAAAAACAGTTTTAGAGATGAATCTTAAGTCACAATAGATAAGTAACAATGGATTTAGGGATGAATTTTAAGTAACAATAGATAGCCAAGTAACAATAAATTTAGAGATGAATTTTAAGTAACAATTAAGTAACAATAGATTTAGAGATGACTCTAAAGGCGTATATGTGTACTGGCAGATAAACCAAGATGACTCACACTCATTCCTGTGACATCATATCAAAAGAATGATTGCCTGACAGCCACCTAAAAGCGGTTAATGGCAATTTGTCACGTTGTATTAACCGCACTGTTGGACCACGGCCAAAGAAACATTCTCCAAAATTAATTAACAACGGACTTAATTTTTTTTGTTAAACACGGAGAAATGGGCTGTTTATTTTCTGTAAAAAAAATTTTTGTCATGAACAATTTCCAAAACTTTTCACATTACAAATATATTCTGATCAACAAAACAATAAATAGATAAAAATGTTAGTGAAATATTAAAACACAAGAACTGTTTTACGAGGATAACGTAAAAACTAATTTCTTTGGTTTATTTTAATAGTTAGTTTTCATTGTGTTTTTCTCCTATTTTGTCTTAAACGCTTAGTCATTCCCTTCTTTGTAAACTTTTCATTTTACTTTGGGGTTAAATTTCATTCATTTTCTGTTTATTTTCTTCAGTATGATTTTAACTTTATTCGCTACCGTTTTCTTTTTATTTTTGATAAACAATTTCAGAAACTTTTAAGACTGGAACTTTAGGTTTAAATAACATAGAATCATTTAATGACCTTTCTCGTTTGAAAAATGTTACATGACACACGAAATTTGACTCCATACCCTTTCTATAAAGACTAATCTGAAGACGCGTTGCTCAGTCAAAATGTACGTATGCCGGAGATTTCACGAAATACGACAGATAGAGCAATGAGGCAATGAGAGAATGATTCATATAACCAATAAAGAAGGACACAGTGAAATAAAACTGGACAAGAATTCCTTACACGGCGCTGTTGTTAATCATTCACGCCGTTGCCAGATTTCATTTCCCGAAATCGGAAAAATAACTTCGACAAAAGAAAAGCAGCATTACGAAAACGCAAAAATATCAATATTTGATGACACTCGGGCGTGTTGTCTTTCCCCCCCCCCCAAAAAAAAAAATATATATATTATATATATATATATTATATATATATATATATATATATATATATATATATATATATATATAAACATATTCTTGTATTATTATAACGAACATCAGATTCTTGTTACGTTAGAAAACCACACATACGATGCTATATAGCAATGTTTGTTTTTTTGGGGGAAAGGGAAGAATTGAAACAAGCCAAAGGGTCTTAATATTTCAGAGATGAACTTCATACCGTAAAGGCTCGTGTGGGAAGCATATTCTAAACCAGATTAATAAATAAACGCTGGGATTCCTAAACGAGAAATATTGCGCCGCGCTGGAGTTACAGAGATCTTCCTAGGCCACTGTTTGCCGCTAAATGTCAGCAGAATGAGTTATTTTATTGGCTTAGGACAAATTTACGAAGAAAGCAGTTAGCAGAACAACCAGAGAGAACCCTTAGGATATCACGATTGGAAAAGCACCTTCGGACAATCGTGTCAAATATTTACGAATCAAAACAGGGCTGCAAGATTATCATCTCGTGAGTCTAGCTTTTACATTCGTGATGATTACGTCACAAAATTTGATTATGAATCCAAGGGCTTACTATCTGCATCCTCGTATGAGCAACGAAACTCAGAGTTTTAACACATGAATATCCATTATGTTGTCATTGAGTCTCTAGCCACAAAATACGTCAAATCTCTATAGCAAATACTAAGACACCGTAACCATTCTGGTCTTAAATCTACCTGTTGATAAAACTCAGGACTCGAAAAACACAGTTCTGCCACGCCTTTCACTAGGGTTATTATTGTAAGTATTGGCATTCAGACGACGAACTCTGTTCATAAGGAACAAGCGGCCACACGAGCCATTGACTTGAAATTCGAGCTTCCAAAGAATATGGTGTTCATTTGAAAGAAGTGACAGAAGGTAATGGGAAACACACAAAGAAGAGACCAGTTATTAGAGAGAGAAAAAAATTAAATTAATAAACAGATAAAAAATGTGAGTAAATTATCAAAATACAAGGAGAATTGTTTTAGGGTAGTAATGCGTTGCAACTTCGCTCGAACTTCTGAAGTTCCAGTTGCACAACATCCTCCTCAGTAGGGAGACTTCCACAATCCATCGGCGTGAGGAATAAACAAGGACCTCTGGAACTGTGAACCAAATTTAAATCATTATTTTTGGCGTCACAGCATCTACCACTAGGCCTAGACGCTGCGCTCATTAAGTCCTTAGGCCTCTACCCTTGAAAACCGGTGGAAACAATATGAGAAACGGTTGATAGTCTCCCACTAGCCGGCATCAAACTTTCACCAGTGGAACCGAGACCCAATTCACAAATTCGATTCCCCGGGGGGAAAACGGTTCGATGCCTTTCATAAAGAGTATTGGATCAATGATCAAGCTTGGCCACCAAGACGAGTCAGGTTTACTCGTTACATATCCTTTAGTCGAGGTTTTCATTAATGATAGTATATGTGAATGACGTGTGATATAACACTCACGGCGTGCCCATTTCTGACATGACCACGAATATGCACGAACGTACCAATATCTATCTACATTTCTATGTACACATACATACATACATACATACATACATACATACATACATACATACATATCATATGTATGTGTGTATATATATATATATATATATATATGTATTTATATTATATATATGTACATACATTTATTTATATATATATATATATATATATATATATATATATATATATATATATATATATATATGTATATAATTATATATATAATGTACACTAACAATTTCATTACTTAACCTAATACGTCAAACCTACCAGCAGTCTGTCTTAACGTCAGCGCCTACAGACAATGTTGCATACAAGGTACCTTCATTTACGTCATAATCTGCAAACTTAATCGTTTTACAACCAAACCACATAATTTTTATGTCATATAAGACACTTGTAAGACTTATAAAACTGAGAATGTCAAGAATAAGACTTCAAACAACCAAGACTTCAAATCTTTCATTAACAGGCATCAAAGTTTGAAATACGATTCACATTTAATACCTAGATTTAATGTACTTAACAATGTTGGGAATAACAGTTTTGCGATAATGAAAAATCTCTACGGTCTTTGAACGCCCAAAATTAAAATTTCAACTTCCCCGAGACCACCATTTTCAAATTTAGTTGGTCATGTTTCTTAAGTAACCCGTTCGATATACATAACTGATGATAATAAATAGGAAAGTACCCACGTTATTACTCATGCCTCTCTCGCTGAAAGCAGCACCAATAAGCAGTGAATGTGCCTCGCTCTCGAACTTCTCAGTTCCAGAGATCCTTCATTCCTCACAGCGCTGGACTGTGCTGTGGAACTCTCCCCGAGGATGTTGAGCAACCGGACTTTCAAAAGTCCAAGCGAAGATGCAAAGCATTATTACCCTAAAACAATTCTCCTTGTATTTCAATAATTCACTTATATTTTTATCTAGTGTTTATTAATTTGTTGATTTATAATTTCTTCTCTAATAGCTGATCTCTTCTTTCAGTATCTCCTACTACCTTCCGTTGCTTCTTTTAAATGAACGCCTTATTCTCTAGAAGCTTGAATTTCAAGTTGATGGCCCCTGTGGTGGGCTCGTTCTATATGAATACGGTTCATCTCTTGAATAATAATAATAATAATAATAATAATAATAATAATAATAATAATAATAATAATAATAATAATAATAATAATAATAATAATAATAATAATTAAAACGGTGTACTAATCATCTAGGCCCAACGCATTTTATATCAATACGATATAAAATAAGACAAAGTGACTGCAAATGATACAAAAACGAGCGCTTAAAAATAATCTGACAGAGATCTACTGAGATCTGTCGAGAAAACAACCAACCATTTTGTTTTCTGTATCTCAAGATACATTAAGTTACGACAGATTGGCAACTGTACGAGTACGGCTTAATTTGTAATCTAGATATGCTCCATCGGTTTGCCTTTCGCCAGTGTATCCGTAACTACACATTAATTATTGTTAGTTATAGGTATTCAAGGCTGATGTTCGCTTCAGGCGTCATCGCGTTACTAGCCAGGGTCTTGAGCGCAGTGGTTCTGTGAGAAGATTAATATGGATAAAATTGAATTTATATTTTCCGATTAATAGATAAAATAGAAATTATACTTTTCAGTTAACAGATAAAATACAACTGATGCTTTCCGATTAACAGATTTAACAGAATTGATATTTCCGATTAATAGATAAAATAGAAATAATAATTTTCAGTTAACAGATAAAATAGAATTGATGCTTTCCGATTATCAGATAAAATTGAAATGATATTTTACAATTAATAGATAAAATAGAAATTATAGTTTTCAGTTAACAGATATAAAATATCCGATTATCAGATAAAATAAATTTATATTTTCTAAATAATAGATAAAATAGAAATTATATTTTTCAGTTAACAGATAAAACAGAAGTGATATTTTCCGATTAATAGATAAAATAGAATTGATATTTTCCGATTAATAAATAAAATAGAATTGATATTTTCTGATTAATAGATAAAACAGAATTAATATTTTCCAGCAGATAAAACAGAGTTTATATTTTCCGATTATTAAAAGATTTACGTATTCATAGGCCTAGGAATCATAATTATGAGAAAATAAATTCTGCAGTTCCACTGGCCCCTTACGCAATAATAATAATAATATAATAATAATAATAATAATAATAATAATAATAATAATAATAACTGTATTTTAGGAGCCGAGAAAAAAACAAAGCTATTTAGTCCATGACGTAAAACAAACACAAAGTTACCCAATTATAAAAACAAAAACACAGTTACCTAATTATAAATGATTGGTTTAGATTAGACTGGCGTTACGTGAGTGCGGTTCCTTGGGTTAGGGTATTGTAAAATGTCAAAAGGGTATAAAAGACCTGTTGTGGACCTTTGGATTCACCAATTGAGAAGAGGATGGATATGTTTCGGAAACATCTTAAAAATACCAGGAATCCTATGAATTCACTACTGAGTTTTTTTTTTTTTTTTTTGGCGTCATAACGTCATAGGTCATTGACTCTAGGCAAAGAATTTGAGGAAACTGATGCTTTCCTTAGATATGTCAAAGAATAGATGGATATAACATCTCACCCATATGCAAGAAGTGCATTATGAAGACGAGACCATAAACCACATAGCAAGCAAATGTCCGGTGCTTGCACAGAAACAGTACAACAAGAAACATGATTCAGTAGCAAAAGCCCTCCACTGGAGCCTGTGCAAGAAACACCAGCTAGCTTTCAGTAATAAGTGGTACGAACACCAACCTGAGGGAGTGATAGAAAACGACCAGTCAAAGATCCTCTGGGACTATGGTATCAGAACAGATAGGGTGATACGTGCCAATAGACCAGACGTGACGTTGATTGACAAAATCAAGAAGAAAGTATCACTCATTGATGTGGCAATACCATGGAACACCAGAGTAGATGAGAAAGAAAGAGAGAAAATTGATAAGTATCAAGACCTGAAAATCAAAATAAGAAGGATATGGAATATGCCAGTGGAAATTGTACCCATAATCACAGGAACACTAGACACGATCCCAAGATCCCTGAGAAAGAATCTGGAAAAACTAGATGCCCAAGTAGTTCCAGGACTCATGCAGAAAAGTGTGCTACTAGAAACAGCGCACATAGTGAGAAAAGTGATGAACTCGTAAGGAGGCAGGATGCAACCCGGAACCCCACACTATAAAAACCACCCAGTCGAATAGGATGACTCTGAGAGACAAAAAAAAAAGAAAAAAAATAATAATAATAATACTAATAATAATAAAATAGTATGCATAATACAAAACCTTGTCTTGTGAACTTCTGGGGTCTTTATTTCCTGTCATTTTTCACATTCGTTCTTTTCTATATTAAGGTAATTTAGAATCTATTTAATCACTGACTTTAGCTATCTACCTGTCCGTCTGGATGAAATTATATAATCAATAGGCCACCACAGGAACTAAAATCATACGAAAACTGTGAATTTTCAGAAGAAATTAAAGACATACCCTTTCAAAGTTGGTTGCAATCTCTATGAAAAAGTAAAAAAAAAAGATACTAAAATCGACAAATAAAAGATGCCCACCTGATGGACCAAATGTGGGATGAAAAGGGGTCTTAAAAATGATATTTGGACACTGAACAATTGCTGTACAACACTTTCAAGAAATAATCCTTAAGGGCATCACAACAGTGTTCACGCTTACGACCGCAATTTCTTTTCCTTAAAATATTGAAAGCCACCGCCAAGGTTATATATATCCCCACCCCGGTAATATCAATAATCTTTCCCAAACCAGAATCTCGAGATAGGAATGAGGATTCATTTCCGCTCTAATGCTCTTTACACTGAGGCCGACAGACGACGAGTCAGACCACAAAGCCTCAATGGAAATATAGGCCAGTTACTTGTACATCAGATGTAATTGGAAATCTGCTGTTAAGAGATATATCCCTCCTTCTTCCTCCTACTGAAATGACTTGTCCGTCGACAGGTTCTTCTTCCGTTTACTTGCGTAGAAGAGATAACAGTCGGATTCAATATGCTGGATAATGAAACCACCTTACAAAGTCACGTTTCTTCAACTTGAAGGTTTTATCTTCTTTTTTTTCCTCATCCGAAGAAGGCTGTCTCCGTCAGGTCTCCTTCACGACCTTACCACTCTTTTCCCTCCTCCCTCAGTCTCTCTCCAGGTTTCCCATCACCCCCCTTCCCACTTACACGCACACACACACACACACGCATAAACACAAACACACACATACATACGCACATACATATACACAAACAAAACCACCCTTCATCTTTATCGTTGTCCTTCCTTCTCAGCATCTTTTTTTTTCTCCCCCTTCTTACTGATTCCTGACAATCCTCCTAACGAACTCTACCTCCTCCTCCTCCTCCTCCTAAACGTCTCAGGAGCCCCTTCCCACCCCTCCTTCTCCTCCACCTCGGAGCAACTCGCCAATCAATAGCCACATCGTCTCTTTCCTCCTCCTCCTCCTCCTCTATCACCTTTATCATTTGTTTTCTCATCCTTTATCAGTTCGAGTGATATAGCTCTTGAGGGGATTGGATTCGACCAGTCTCAATCACCCCTCCCCCTCCCCCCTCCACCCCTCCCCCAACTCTTTCCCCACAACCCTCTGAAATACGCGTATCACATTGCAAACAAAATTATACCAGAGCATGTCACCTCTCTCTCTCTCTCTCTCGCTACTATTTTCAAGACTTTTATTTTTGGCTTTTTCATGTGAGGCTTTATCTTCAGTAATAATAATAATAATAATAATAATAATAATAATAATAATAATAATAATAATAATAATAATAATAATCTTTGTTTAGAGGACCAATGAAAACAATATAATTTGTGCCAAAATTTCAAATGATTAAATAGCATGACAAGTATGATTTGAACGACAGAATATTTTACAATAAAATGTGTCTAGTAAGGAAACAAAAAAAAGTGTGAGTGTGGGGCTGAGAGAGAGAGAGAGAGAGAGAGAGAGAGAGAGAGAGAGAGAGAGAGAGAGAGAGAGAGTTCACTCCACCAAAGGAAAATCTCTTTTTGAAATAAACCAGGTCTTCTTAAGATTCAGGTAAGTGAAGAGCAAAGGCGCACTTGAATAAAGAATCCTTGACGTCATATGCAAATGACGACGCTATTTATAGCTACAGGTCAGGTCAATATTTCCATCATTGTAATAATATCTAATTCACGAGGCCTTACTCTAATCCAGTGACAACTGAAAAACAAGTAAAAAATGTGCCGAAGTTTCTTCGGCGCAATCGAGTTTTCTGTACATCGTATAAGCAAGGCCACCGAAAGCAGATCCATCTTTCGGTGGTCTCGGTATAATGCTGTATGAGCCGCGGCCCATTAAACTTTAACCACAGCCCAGTGGTGGTAGGTCCTATATCGCTGCCAGATGCACGATTATGGCTAAATTTAACCTTAAAAAAAAAACTACTGAGGCTAGAAGGCTGCAATTTGGTATGTTTGATGACAGGAGGGTGGATGATCAACAAAACAATTTGCAGCCCTCTAGCCTCATTAGTTTTTAAGATCTGAGGGCGAACAGAATAGTGCGGAGGAAAAGCCGGCACAATAGTTTTCTTTTACAGAAACTAAAAAATAAAACAGACTTCCAAGAAACCCTCAAACTCTTTTCTTTCCTTTCAGTTTCTCTCCGATATTTCTTATTTGCCTCTGTGTTCCCATAAGTTCAAATTATGGCAGTAATTAGCATGCAGGTTTGTTTACAACCACGAATGGCAGCTCTGTAATTCATGGATAGGTAATACTTCGCTTGATGTGGAGCTATGTCAGTTTCTATTACATACATACATATACATACATGCATCCATATACAGTAAACACACAAATATATATATATATATATATATATATATATATATATATATATATATATATATATATATATATATTTATATATATATATATATATATGTATATATATACATATATATATATATATATATATATATTTATATATATATATATATATATATATATATATATATATATATATATATATATATATATATATATATATATATATAGTATATTATATCTCCCATGACCATCACGCATTATTGCAATACTGTCTCTCTTGCAAGCCCAGTAAGATTCTTGCTGTTATCAAACCAAAGGCACAAAGGCTCCCACGGGTAACTATAGTCGCATCCTCTTCAAACTGACACCGTCTACTCAGCTTTTGAAAAACACGAACAGACAGGACGATATGCACGTGCAAAAACACGCACTGCATAAGGAGGACAAGTGTGAGCATGGGTACGTATGCACGTGCGTCCATACATTATGTAACGTGTGTATATATACACACGTTATATAATGCCGAGGAAGGAAAACACCCATCTTTTGCTACAGTGATTATGAAAATCAAAACCGGTTATATGTACGACCGTGTATATTTGTGTGTTTTTACACCTATGTATGTTTTCATACTCATATTTGCTAACATACACTTGTATAATTAAAAACATACAAATAGTCATCTATATTTACTTTCTATACTTGAACAGCTCACGTGACATACGTATAACAAAAGTTGTATTTATAATTACAAATACACAACTGCACAGCTGAAGTGCGTGCGTGCGTGCGTGCATGCATACATACATACATACAACATAATAATATTTACCAATCCACACTTGTATAAAGTACTCATATGCTTTCAAATTTATCAATAAATGTTTTTTCAATCCCATCTCGACCCAAAGGTTTATGTTTTGTCCTCCTCCTCCTCCTCCTCCTCCTCCTCCTCCTCCTCCTCCTCCTTCCTTCTTTTAAACGGTATGATTCAAACCGATTAGTATACATACGTCTCCTCTATTCAGTTGCCAACAGAGTTGAAGAAGGATTTCCAAGAACCTTTCACTTGAGGCTGTCAATCGCAGTCAACCACAACGCATCGATACGATCCGTTCTTTATGTGAGAGAGAGAGAGAGAGAGAGAGAGAGAGAGAGAGAGAGAGAGAGAGAGAGAGAGAGAGAGAGAGAGAGAGAGGCAGCAAAACTGTGTACCTAAATGGAGATGAAAATTATTTGAAGCGATTTCAGTGACAGGAAAAATTAGAATGTACGAGTCAACACGAGAGAATGTGATGAAACTGGAAGTTTCAAGACAAGATAAAATGGACGCCAGATGCCAAGGAAGAGTAAAAGCAAAATACTGAAATACACGAGGAAACATAAACATCTGAGTTGGATGCAAATGAAAGCGTTCCTTCGAAGTACAATGAAAAGTTTAAAAAGAAGGAAATGACTGAACGTCTTTGAAAAGAAAAGGGGAATAACACAATAAAAATGGACTATTAAAATTTAAAAAATGCCAAAGGCATTAGCTTGTACGTTATTCACATGAAACAATTATTCTCCTTTTATTTTAATATTTCACTTACACTTTTAATTATTTATTTATTTGTTAATTCATTTCTTCTTTTTTCTAATAAATGATCTTATCTTCCCGTGTTTCCATTTGTCTTCTGTTATTTCTTTCAGTGAACACCATACTCTCTGGAAGCTGGAATTTCAAGTCAGTGGCCCCTGTGGTGGGCTTGTACCATACGAATAGGGTTCATGTTCAGATTAATAATAATAATAATTAATAATAATAATAATAATAATAATAATAATAATAATAATAATAATAATAATAATATTCTTCGGAAGCTTAATTTTCAAGTCTATTGACCAGGTGATGGGCCTGTTCCATTTTGCATAGCGGTTAATTTTGTGAATAATAATAATAATAATAATAATAATAATAATAATAATAATAATAATAATAATAATAATAATAACATCCAAAACCGAGTCGAAACTCTACCCTGAAATATCAGTCCGTATTTGTTTGTTTAAACTCATACATATACAGAGTTCCCCATTCCTATGGGAACCCAGTCTTTTCCGGCAAGCTGATCAATACTGACGTTGCAAGTTATGTTGCAACATCGTCAGCGTTTGTTCGTATTGTCGGCAACTTCAAAGGGTTGTTTTGGGGTAAATCTTTTCAATGAATTTAACAAATTCCGTTTACGTATATTATACGATAGAAAATATGGGGATGTGGGTTTTATTACGCACTGTATACTTGTATACTTAAGAGGTATACAAAAATGTTTATGTATTAACCATATATATACATATACAGTATATATGTAATATATACACACACACACACACACACACACACACACACACACACATATATATATATATATATATATATATATATATATATATATATATATATGTAATGTACACATGCATGTGTTTTTGTAAACACACATACACACAGATACACACACACACACACACACACATATATATATATATATATATATATATATATATATATATATATATATATATATATATATATACACACTGTATATGTAAATGTATACTCATGGATAACGCTGCACTTATATCCTATAATTAGTAACTCATTTGATTTAGAAGTCTGGTCAAAGCATTCCCCTCTCATAAGGACTTTGATGTTTCCTTAATCAGAGTCAGATACGTGTGAGGTAAGTGAATTACACACAAAACAAGGGAGAAATCTTCTAGATAACGAATATACGCATGTACCGACATAAATCCATCTTTCGTTAACGTAGTTGTTACAGGGATGTGATTGAACATTACATTATTATTTATATAATTCCTTTATCATATAAAATCCAGAATCTATGCTGCGATACTCTGTATTTATTGGAGTGAACAGACTCTATCAAATTTTCCTTTTAGGACGCACAAGTAAAGATTTCAAATAATTTTCCAGCCTCACATTTCTATGAGGCCTTTCCTCAACTGATGCGTCAGATGATTCTCTCTCTCTCTCTCTCTCTCTCTCTCTCTCTCTCTCTCTCTCTCTTTCTCTGACAGTTAATAGCTTTTAAATACGATATTGTAACCGGACAAATTTATGAAGATAATCATAAGCAAATACTTCCCTTTCTCTCTAAATAATATATATTTATATTAATAATGCCCATTCTATGTATGTCTACAAAATATAAAAATGTAACGATACTGCATGTAGTTTCCCCTATCTTTCTCTCTCCTACAGATAGACAAGCACACCCACGATATACATATACATACATACATACATACATGCAGACACGCACACAATATAAATCACCCAACCACAAAATTTACGCCAAATAATGCATGCTTACAAAAACACACAACCATAGACATCTCGTACGAATACCAGGTAGGCACGCACGTATACTCATCCATACACCTATACATGAATGTATATTCAAACAGGTTCACTGCTAACCCATAACTCCGAACTCCCTCCTCCTCCACCTCATCCCTCTCCCCTAACCCTACCTTCCTCCCCTCTCTCCCTCTTCCCCATCCTTCCCTCCCTCTCCTACCCTACCAGCCTTACATCCCTAAAGATGACCACTCCATCCAGCCCACAGGAAACCTGTCGGTCAGATTCGAATGCCTTTTTTGCGTAATGTGGAACGAACAGGCGTTCTCAGTCAATATTGCGTATGGACGTTAATATATATATATGTATATATATACAGTATATATATATATACAGTATATATATATATATATATATATATATATATATATATATATATATATATATATATATATAATATTATATTTATATAATATACATTCGGCAGTTGTGACAACTCACTTAGTTATACGAACTTATTCTTAATATATACTTCTTTTAATAAAATGAGCATAAATTTCTACACTAAATTCTGCCCTTATAATTAATTTTGTTATAAGAATATATTCTTCATATACTTCATTAAAATGAACATAAATTTACGCAATAAATTATGCCGTTATAATTTATTTTGTTATACGAATATATACTCTTAATATACTGTATTATAATAAAAGTAAATATACAAATACATTCTGCCGTTGCAATTTATTTTGTTTCTGGAATATACTCTTAATATATTGCATTCGGTAAAATAAGCAAATACACAATACACTGTGTCCTTTAAACAATTTATTTTGCTATAGGAATATACTCTTAACATACTTCATTAAAATGAACATAAATATACAGAATACATTCAGTCGTTATAACAACTTACTTTGTTATAGGAATATGCTCTAAATGCACTTCACTCGTTGGAATGAACATAAATATACAAAATATATTCTGTCGTTATAATAACTTATTTTGTTGTAGGAATATACACTTATTATATGTCATTCATTAAAACTTAAATTTTCATATATATCATCAAGCTACTTTATCAAAATCTGAATAATATCTTAATATAAGTAATATCATAATCTACTCATCACACATTTCTATAACAAGAATATATTCGTTAATATTTATCACTGAACTATACTCACAGCATAAAGATTTATCATCAAACATATATAGTTTACTGACATATTATTCTACTCAAAAGGGATGATGCTCAGTCTAAACTTCTGATATGGCTTATCAACAAAATATAATATAGAACTATTATCTTCTGTACCTAATTTAAAATATGACTATCACCTTCTACACCTAATGTAATATATGACTATTATCTTCTGTACCTAATTTATTATATGACTTTTAGCTTCTATACCTAATTCAGTATATGACTATCTTCTATACCTAATTTAATATATGACTATCATCTTCTATGCATAATATAACATATGACTATTATCTTCTATACCTAATTTAATATAAGACTGTAATCTTCTGTACCTTTCTTTTATGACTATTATCTTCTATACCTAATTCACTACATGACTATCTTCTATACATAATATACTGTATGACTATTATCTTCTATACATAATATACTGTATGACTATTATCTTCTATACATAATATACTGTATGACTATTATCTTCTATACAGAATATAATATATGACTATTATCTTCTATACCTAACTTAACGAAGCTAGAAACCTTGTAGATATTTTTCTCATATGATGCGGTGAGTAGGAGAGATCCTACCTTTATAAGACCTCATCTGCAAAAACGTATCGGTTAAATAAATTTATATACATTTCCTTCCTTTCTCACAAACGGTGTGTTAGGCAGCCTTGATAGCTAGCTGGTTTGGTTTACAGTGTTGCCAAAGAAATAAATCTGCTGATTTTAAGGCTTCCCTTTAAGTACCTTTGCTCGAATCCCACCGTGAATTGTTTCTCTGAGCCTCTCAATTAATTCTCCCATTTTGACGACCTGGACATGTATTTTTTGTATTTTTTAAATTTCATCTTGTTTATAATTTACTGACACCGCTATTCTTTAGGTCGTCGTGACAGTACACTTCTATTACAGTGTTATATATATATATATATATTATATATATATATATATATATATATATATATATATATATATATATGTATGTATGTATGTATACTTATATACGTCACAAAATGGCGCGTGACAATATATTCAGCCAAGGCCACTGAAAAAATGAAAGGAGTACCAAGCGCTTTCGTGTTATTTCAACATTTTCGAGGTACAATGATAAAAACACCGCGAACAATTAACGAAGTAAACATAGAAGCTGAAAAAATGGAAACATATCCAAGATCCGGTTAAAACTAATACAGCAGGTATAGAACAGCTCAACAGGTGATTAAAAACGAACAATCTTACAAACCTCTTTAACAACAAATGGGTCTAGATTGTACATGCCCTGGATTACACTCAGTAAGTCACCGTAATATTTAATCAAAGCAGATTCAATAACATTCCTACGAGTTATATTTTGTTACAATATATAACAACTTTTGCCCCCTCCCATTAATAATTCTAATCACATGATTCATTGGAAGGGGGCAAAATTTGTTTTATATTGTAACAATATAACTCGTAGAAATGTTACTGAATCTGCTTTGATGAAATACCACGGTGACTTACTGAATGTAAGCCAGGGTATGTACAATCTAGACCCATTTGTTGTCAATGAGATTTGTAAGATTGTTTCTTTTTAATCACCTGTTGAGCCGTTCTATACCTGCTGTACTAGTTTTAATCGGATCTTGGATATTTGTTTTTCCATTTTTTCAGCTTTTATGTTTACTTCGTTGGATATTCTCGGTGCTTTTAGCATTGTACCTAGAAAATGTGTTTAAATAACACGAAAGCGCTTGGTACTCCTTTTAATTTTCCCGTGGCCTTGGCTATATATATATAAATAAATAAATATAATATATATATATATATATATATATATATATATATATATATATATATATATATATATATATATATATATACATATATATATATATATATATATATATATATATATATATATATATATATATATATATATATATATATATATATATATACTACACACATATATATATATCTCAAGGTTGTTATAATTTATCACCAAAGTCTACATGGTGGAAGATTTCGTATCACGGCCATACGCTATGACTGATTTTTACTTTTATCAAGAATCATTTTCTTCTATTTTTAATTTCTGCTTCAGATCTATACCGCACTGAGCGAGCGGACACCATGACTGATTACTTGACCCAACGTAAGCGACCTTAATGTCCATTTCAAGGTCAAGGACAATCCTTATATATGCCAAAATGATATTTCTTAACACTAAGTGCAAAGTGGGTGTTTGAGCAGCACATGTTAATACATTGCAACATGTCTTCAACTACCTCTTTCACTCGAAAAAAAAAAAAAAAACGAGCCTCCCCTTCTCAAGACCTTATCGCCCCCCCCCACCTCCCAGATAAGAGGATCTCTTCCATCTCTGTTAGAGAATTACCTTAAATTCACTTAGAAGAGGCTCAAACCAAGAAGAGGGGAACGGAAGTCTTAATTATGAGGGAGAGGACCTTGATGTTTTGCACCTTTAGATTCTCACCTGCGGTCGCCCAAATGCCAGCGACCGCCAGAGATTTTATTGAAAGAAGGGCAGTGAGGATGGAAAAGAAAAGAGCTGGAAATAATAATAATAATAATAATAATAATAATAATAATAATAATAATAATAAAGAAGAATAAGAATAAGAAGAAGAAGAAGAAGAAGAAGAAGAATCAAATAGAAACCAGGAGAAATGAGCTGAGAAGCAAACTACGAAAGCAGAGGTCAAGAAAACCTCAGGGAAGAAAGGTCACATACAAGCCTGAAGAGAGACAAAAAACAAACCAGAAGGTCAAAGGGAAATCAGGTAGGAGAAGAGAGGTCAAACACGAGCTCAAAAGAAGAGACGGACAAATACAAATCACGAGAGGTGGGATCAAACAGAAATCAGGACATATGAAGTCAAATGTGAACAATTTTTAATAGTAACCCGAAGAGTACAGATCGAGAAGGAGCTAGCGAGAGAGAGAGGTCAAATAGGAACCTTGAGAAGAGAGGTCAAATAGGGGCCTGGAGAGGAGAGGTCAAAATGAACCTAGAGAAGAGAGGTCAAATAGGAATTCTGAGAAGAGAGGTCAAATAGGAACCTTGAGAAAAGAGGTCAAATAGGAACCTTGAGAAGAAAGGTCAAAAGGAACCTTGAGAAGAGAGGTCAAATAGGAGCCTTGAGAAGAGAGGTCTAATAGGAACACTGAGAAGAGAGGTCAAAAGGAACCTTGAGAAAAGAGGTCAAATAGGAACCTTGAGAAGAAAGGTCAAAAGGAACCTTGAGAAGAAAGGTCAAAAGGAGCCTTGAGAAGAAAGGTCAAATAGGAGCATGGAGAAGAGAGGTCAAAAGGAACCTTGACAAGAGAGGTCAAAAGGGGCCTTGAGAAGAGAGGACAATTCGGAACTCGGGGAAGAAAGGTCAAATAAGAACCTGTAAAAGAGACTACAATTAGGAACCTTGTGAGGTCAAATAGGAATCCCAAGAAGAAAGGCAGAACAGAATTCCTTCGAAAGTGGAAATTGAGAAACAAAAACGATCAACACCAACAAGACACTTAATGATTAAGATCCTAGAGAAAAGTGACTCCTCGCCACGGCGCATTATCAGTGTTTTAATTATGGGATCTTGGAAATAATGAGGCATTCTGGAAATGAGGTAGGAGGGGAGGGGACTGGACCGTTGGGGGGGGGGGTTAGAACTGCAGGAGGGGGGAGGGGAAGCGAATGGTAAGGGAGATTGATCTTTAAGGGCTTACTTTCTTTTCATTTTTTGGAAATTATAGGAGGAGCATCTGACATATTACCTGAGATTAAGGAACATCAAAGTAGGAATTCTTTTCTTTCATAAATAATAATCCTCTTCTCGAGCCAAAATACCTGTGCAGGAACATTAATGTTAAACAATTCAGCCCGTGGTAAGATGTGTAGCTACATCTACACATTTTAGTAAAATGGGAGAAATTTCTCGACGAATATTACAAGAAGTACGTATGAACGTCGAGGTATTTGAAAACATACATGATAAGGAATACAAACATATCTATACATGAATTATTGACCTTGAGATTCTCACAATATATATACATATAATATACATTTACGGTTTAAAATATACATTCATATTATACAATATACAATTATAATTTCAAGTGCATACCATATGCATGCGCGCGCACAAACACACACACACACAGCGTTTCCTCTCTCACAGCAGCGCTACAGTAATGTTTGTATCTCAATTTAAAGACAAAAATTCATCGCACCCGTTAACTTACCCAATAATTCAGTAACTTAAAACTAAAGGTTTGATTCTGCAAGAGAGAGAGAGAGAGAGAGAGAGAGA
>NC_089746.1:43739011-43746511 GCF_040412425.1 Macrobrachium rosenbergii
TACCGCGCTTCTTCTTGAACTCATAAACTGAGGGAAATGAAAGAGAATTCCTTCAAATACAGAAGAAGAAGAAGAAGAAGAAGAAGAAGAAGAAGAAGAAGAAGAAGAAGAAGAAGAAGAAGAACCCAGCAAGAGAGCAAGTATTAAATTCGGCAACAATGGGTTAAGGTTAGTGGGAGATTTCCACAACTAGACCTACCCCTAGCATCATATACTGTGTAATAAACAGACGGTTAAAAATCTTTTGTGACTTTCAGTCATATAATCAAAGTGTTCCTTCAAATCCCAAGGTGCAACTAACGTATATGTGATAACAAACAAGCCATAAGATGAAGTTCGTAGCCAGACACGATTTATTGTTCCCATCTGCCCATACGACCTTATGGTGCCGTCAATTTAAATAGGTGAGATGAAGTCTCTAGTATCAGTCGTTCTCTGCTCTGTGAACGAGGGACAACGTATCGTGAACTCTCAAGCGACGTTACTTAATACTTTAGTTGTTCGAGAGTGACATGTGGATAAGATTCCACGTTCTTCAACAATAGGCCAATGGGGTGTGGCTATGATTCCACGTTACTCAAGAATGGGATGTGGATAAGTGGGGTATGGGTATGATTCCACGTTACTCAAGAATATGATGCATATAAGATTCCACGTTAATCATTTATGGGATGTGGATATGTTCCAAGTTATTCAGTAATGGAATGTGAATCTGTTTATTATATATGATGCCAGGGGTAGGTCTAATTGTGGATATCTCCTACTTAACTAATCGTAACACATATCTGCCGAATTTAGCACTTGCTTGCTTGATGGCTTCTTCTTCTTCTTCTTCTTCTTCTTCTTCTTCTTCTTCTTCTTCTTCTTCTTCTTCTTCTTCTTCTGTATTTGAAGGTATTCTCTTTCATTTTCCTCTAGTTAGGAGTTCAAGAAAGAACCGCAGTACTGGTTTTTCTTTGAATAGGACAGATCGTAGTAGAAGTCTTAAATTGACTGTGAAGCCGATAACAGCACGAACCAATAAATAAATCATGTATTCTTCTCTCAGTAGCTTCAGATATCTAAGTTTTTTCTCGCAGCCGTTAAATATCATGGTCAAGGATACGGAAGACACTCAGGTTCCAATAATGATCTGCTGGCGACTGACTTGGCAATTCTTCGAGAACGAATCCTTGAAGAGTTACATCATCAACTCGACTCCGGATTATTGACTCGACGCGACGACGTAATCTGCCCACGCAATTGAGGGCAGTTGAGTCACGGTGGAATTTCAAGTACGTACCTTTCACTGAATGCCGTGGAAACTTGAACAGTACCCCATTACTGAATGGGGATAAGATCTGAATTATGTCTCTTCACTGAATGAAAAGGAATCTTTACCTAGCCTCATTAGTGAATATTGTTCTTAAACATGGCTGAATACCGTGAAATCTTGGCACCTTTATCTAACTCAATGTGGTGGAATCTTATCCACATTCCATTACTTAGTAACTTGCAACGTTATCCACATCCCATAAATGATTAACGTGGAATCATATCCACGTCCCATTGTTGAAGGACGTGGAATCTTATTATCCACCCATTCTTGAACCATTCTTGACCTCATTGCATTACTAAAGACCGTTGAATCTTACCCACATCCCATTCTTGAGTAACGTAGAATCTTAACCACATAACTTCTCGTAACTTTGCTGAATAACGTGGAATTTCGAACATTTCCATCCCTTAATAACGTGGAATTTTAACCCTGATTAAAGTGGAATTTTAACCATGTCCCATTACTGAAAAATGAGGAACCTTAACCACATGAGGTTAAATTAGTCCAACCGAAATTCCTCGGACTCGCCAAGATGCCAGTCTGAGAATTCCTCAGCGGTCGAATAACAGCCCTCTCTGAGACGTCTTTGAAACTCAGTAAATGGCACAAACGTTTAAAGGGCCGAATATATAAACAGAGAATAGAACATTTAAGCCAAAGGCCAAGCGCTGGGACCTATAAGGTCATTCAGCGCTGAAAGGGAAACTGAAAGTAAAGGAGGTTTGAAAAGTGTAACAGGTGGAAAACCTCGCAGTTACACCATGAAACAATTGTTGGAGAGAGATCAGAAGAAAGAGCACCAGGTTTAGTGAATGAGGTTGCAGCTGAGACCCTAGCTAACGCCTACTGTGCACCCAACCCCATAGGGTGTATATAAATAAAACAATACTATATTTCACAAGCTTCAAATAACGGAAGTGTTTTTTAATATAAAATGAGACCCTAAATAATCTCCAAAGCTGTTAAGGAAGATTGATAATCTGCTAAATAATCACGAAGTCATTTGCTAAAACAATTGGCCATTTCTGAAGTAAGAAGAAGAAGAGTAACTATGCAGCTTTTGAAAATAGACCTTATCATCTGTCGATGAAATTAACACGAAAGAAGGAATAGTGACGAACTGGAGGAAGTTCATAACGAGAGAGAGAGAGAGAGAGAGAGAGAGAGAGAGAGAGAGAGAGAGAGAGAGAGAGAGAGAGAGAATTTGAAGAAATCAAAGTCTTCAAAAGCAGTCTCTCTCAAAAAATGTCGCTGCGAAGGACCGAGAAAAAACCCAAAAGGCTGAGGAAGAACCTCACCTCCAAGAAATTATTCAGCGAGGTCTTCAATTATCTGTAGCTTTTAGAGGAGGAGGAGGAAGAAGGGTGGGGGGGGTACCCTGAATTTATTTCCCGACCGTAAATCTAATTCTATTGGCCTGCGTTTCCAAACTAGTATCCCCATTCCTCCCAGAACTTAATTCGATAAAAAGGAATCTGAAGAGAGCATGAATGTCGTCACAGGAACCCTAATTCACTGACTGCGTCGTACTAGAAACAAAATACCCGTGACTGAACTTGATTCTGTCAGGTGGCTTTCATTTGTCCACTTTAATGCTGTTCTCCGGTGTGGATGTCTGCTTCTGCCGGCATTTATCTCTTTTAGATAGAGTGGTTCGTGGTGGTAGGCTTCTGTTTCCTAATATCAGCAGTTATGACTTGGACCATTGGCGGATGGTCTCTTGTTTGTCAGCTTTTCATAAGTTGTATTCTTTCACATTCACTGAAGACCCCTCATCCACTTTTCCTGCCGAGAGCAGCCAAATTCGCTGAACTGCCGCACCATTATAAAGTAAATGTGCTTCGCTGTCGAACTTCTCAGTTCCAGAGGTCCTTTATTCCTCACGCCGTTGGACTGTGGTACAGTTTCCCTGAGGATGTCGTGCAATGGGAACTTCAGAAGTTCAAGCGAAGATGCAAGGCATTACTACCCTAAAGCAATGCTCCTTGTATTTTAATAATTTGCTTACATTTTCATCTATTTATTTATTGATAAGTTAATTTATTTTTTATTTTTTAATGACTGATTTCTTCTTTTTACTGAACACAACATTCTTTGGAAACTTGAATTTCTGCATAATAATAATAATTACTAGCCTTCTAGTTCTAGTTAATTCTAGGTGATTCTACGGAAAATTTTTACGCTGACCTGAATTATGCTTTATTTTCTAGACCTTGAACTTTAGAATGCCTGCATCTCTCTCTAACTTAAGATGAGAATTAAATAAATAACATACTAACTGCATATTACAAATCTACGGAAGATATTTTAAATGACCTTAATCCTACCTAATAAAATAATGACCTACCATGACCTCAATTTATTAAGAGGAAAGGTCTTACTGAGTTTGGTCCTAAGGAAGATTATAATCCCTAGACTATGATACTAATACGACTAATCCCCCTATGAAACACTAGAACCTCAATATTGAATGATTGTTCCATACACTTTTGTCGAAATTCTTTGTGAGTTAATTCCAGACGTGGACAAGTTTTTTCAATAATCTGAAGTTAAGTATCAATGAACGTGAAGCAAAATGAACAAACCAATCTTTAAATCCCGAAATAAAAATGAAAACCAATTACAAAGACAATGAGGACACTAAAACATTAAAATGAAAATGACAGAAATAAACTTATAAGCACCCTGGTGTTGTTAAAATGAATGATGTTTACGTTTCTGAAACGACAAACTTTTTGGCGTGTTTTAAATCACAAAATAAAATAAAGAAAACATGACACAAAACACAAAAACACCAAAAAACGCCAACAACATCAGTTCCAAAACAAAGACAACAATGTGCTAAGTGATGGATTAAGAAGCGACAAAGTAAAAAAAAAATTAATAAAATATTCAGGAATTAAACCCACGATCGGGGTGATAGAGTGAGTGAGCGAGTGATCGAAAGACTTACCCTTCGGAGGCGATGGAAGAATTTCGGGACATGCTCTTCGGGGACATCTCGAAATCGGAGTCGCTGCGGTACAAAAAGCTCTCCCTCCTCTGCGGGAAGTTTTGTAGCACCAGACCCGCCGACGGCGAAGACCCGTCCAAAGGGCTGCGCCCCGGAGACGCGCCATTCTCGACATCAAAGCTGCAGGAGAAGAAGAAGAGGGACCACATTAATAATCTGTGAGTCGTTTAACGGTGAGGTTATTGTAAGGGATGACTGTCTTTACGCACTACTACTAATACTATCATTACTCTTGTGGTGAAGATATCCACACTGACTTTAATTGTAAATACATATATAAGAATATATACAGCTGTATATATTCTTTATATTCTTAAATATGGAAATGGACACTTATTTACTAATAATAATACTATTATTGCTGCTGTTTTGAAGATATCCGAACTGACGTTAAGTGTAAACATATATACTTAAGAATATAAACAGCTGTATGTATTATCAAATATGGAAATGAACACATAAGGAACGTGTTTCACAGAAATAAATTTCTGCCTCAAGTCGGGACCGAACCCCGGTCTTTCAAGTGAGAGTCCAAGGCGTTAGCAATTCCTCCAAACAAGTTCCAACTTCTTTTATAGCACGTGCAGAGGAATTACCACAGCCCGGACTCTCCCTTGAAAGACACGGGTTAGGTCTCGATGTGGGGCAGAAATTTAATCGTCAAGAAACATTTACACTTACTGTTACTATTTTAGTACAGATATCCACACTGAGTCAATTCAATTATGCATTTACGTTTGTAAACAATTGTATATAATCTTAAATATAAGTTTACACTTAATATTACTATTGTGGTGAAGAAATCCACGCTGATGTAAGTGTAAATATATACTTAAGAATATACACAGCTGTATATATTCTTAAATATATCTTTACACTTTACACTTGCTGTAACTATAGTGGTGAAAATATCCTCATTGCTATAAGTGTATATATACAGTATATATATATATATATATATATATATATATATATATATATATATATATTTATATATACACACACATATATATATACACACACACACACACACACATATATATATATATATATAAGAATGCACAGAGTTTATATATTTTTAAATGTTTATTTACAAACAGCTGTATATATCGTTAAATATATATTACTATATAAATTAAACTTTTACTATTTTGGTGCAAGTATAAATGTATACTTAAGAATGTATAAATCTATTTATATATATATATATATATTATATGTATATATATATATGATAACAATATTGATAGTATTAGTACTGAAAGACAAAACATTACTTACAACTAACATTAACAATATTGGAAGTATCTTAATTAGCAGTAAACAAACATCAAAAAATGATAAAAGAAATATTGATAATTACAGGGATCTCACCATCATATGAGTCACAGAAATGGTAAAGAAAACCACGCTGATGTTAAGTATAAGCAGCTGTATATATTACCTCTATGTTTTGATGTCAACTCTCTCTCTCTCTCTCTCTCTCTCTCTCTCTCTCTCTCTATATATATATATATATATATATATATTTATTTATATATATACATATATCATATATATAGTATATATAATATTTATATAAATACACATATATATGAATATACTCGTGTGCATATATATATACATACATACATACATATATATATATATATATATATATATATATATATATATATATACATACATATACACACATATATATATATACTTATATATATTTCAAAAAAGATCGCCAATGATTAAAATAAAAAATAAAAGAACAATTACAGGTTCGGCTCCTAGATTTCGAAAGGGACAGGAATAATGTACTGTAGTTCCCTTAAGTCATCCCTAGTTCACCGCCCTACCCCTTCTAAAGCCATCATTACAGATAAAGTTTATATTATAAAAAGAGAAAAGAAATATACACCATATGCAAAAATTGATATAAAAAGGAATTTTACTCCTGCAAATAACAATAACAATAAAATATAAACTTTTTCTTCAGTGGTGTGATCCACCGAAATGACAGGGATTGGTGCGCTTGTGGTGGCTGTTTGAAGGAGGGGTGGGTGGAGGATGTGCTGCGCATGCGTCTTATCATAATGAGATCTGACTCGACTTAAATTAGTTTGCGAGTTTTCCTTTCACGGATCTGACCGCGGGTCTTCTGACAAGAGATATGCATCCTAATTATGCATTCTTTATGATAGGTTTCAAAATTTTTACAACATTTTTTTTTATAAATTTTTATAAAAAAAACTATCTCATTTACCTCCACCCAAGGTGAATTCGTCCTTAGCTTATAATGTCACAAAATTCGCAAAAGGAAACAAATAACTGGAAGAGGATTAGGTAAATTCATGCTGACGCAATGATATGAGAGAGAGAGAGAGAGAGAGAGAGAGAGAGAGAGAGAGAGAGAGAGAGAGAGAGAGAGAGAGAGAGAGAGAGAGAGAAAATGGATCCCAAAGAGACAGAGATAAGTGAACTCCAGAAAAAGGAAGAGAGAGAGAGAGAGAGAGAGAGAGAGAGAGAGAGAGAGAGAGAGAGAGAGAGAGAGAGAGAAACTGCTAGTTCTTTAAACGTGCCATCTCCAATTATAATGAGGTTCGTGTTTCTAAAAATATTAAGAACTATATATAAACAATATTTACATTTATGTAAGGCAGCCATTAACCATGTGCGAATTTCTTTAATAACTGTGTAATATAAATTTGGGTAATCTCAAAATAAATACGCAAAAAAAAGCGATATACATCTGCGTAATAAACGCGCAATACTTATATGAATAAGTAAGGACTTGAAATGTGGTACTGAAATCAACACACACACACACACACACACACACACACACACACACACACGGTAAGCCCTCATGATAACATCTTCGTCAAACAGTTCAAAAAATAATTATTCATTAATTTTCCAGTAAGGCCTTAAATAAAGTCCGACAAACTTTTAAACAATCAAATTATAATTCAAGAGCAACGTTTTATTAAGTACTGGTTTCCGCCAGTAGGCGATCGTAATATATCACATCTTATGCTTGTGTTTTTGTTTATGTTTATGCCTTTGGTTTGTAATATTTACTGTCTTTTGTTTATGTATTTTACGTTCATCCCCAAGGGACTGGTAGTTACACACGGCGCCCATTTCGCACGTAAACTGATAGGCCTAGTTACCGATT
>NC_089746.1:43754011-43756511 GCF_040412425.1 Macrobrachium rosenbergii
ATATACTCTTATCTTGACATTAAACCACATACTATCTCTTTTCATTTTTTAAAATTTTTTGCTCGAGACCCAAATGTAAGGAGCGTTGCAACCCCTACGAATAATATCGGATAGAATAAAATAGAATGGAATATACAAATTACGCCGAAGGCTATGAACTGGGACC
The DNA here is from genome assembly GCF_040412425.1 of Macrobrachium rosenbergii. Taxonomy (NCBI): domain Eukaryota; kingdom Metazoa; phylum Arthropoda; class Malacostraca; order Decapoda; family Palaemonidae; genus Macrobrachium; species Macrobrachium rosenbergii. The sequence continues at coordinate 43,754,178 of NC_089746.1, forward strand.
TATGAGGTCATTCAGTACTGAAAGGAAAACAGAGTAAAAGGTTACAAAGGTGTAACAGGATGAAAACCTCGCAGTTGCACTATGAAACAATTGCCAGGAGAGGGTTGAGGAAAGTATGATGGACGAAATAGAATATGAACGGAGGTGCAGAAAAATGAATGAAAGGTGCTGCAGCTAGGGGCCGAAGGGACGCTGGGAAGAACCTTAAGTAATAAAGCCTACAGTGTACTGCGTGAGGTGCACTGACGGCACTAACCACCTAGGCGGAAGAACTTTGAAGAAATATCTTTAATATCTGAACCATTTAGGTAGAGAAATAAACTGTAAGTATTTCCAGGTACCTGAATAAAAAGTAAAAGCAAGTGATACAGTCAACCGATTAGGAAGGAACCTACACTTTCAACACGAACCAGGGGGTTTTCTTAACAACAAAACGCAAAAAAAATGGTACCCAGGAACCCTCCCCCTCCCTCTCCCAGACAATGTCCCACAGCGTAAAGGTCTCCCATAAAGGTCACCCAAGGTCACACGGGTAATCTAATCTCTTCATCGAGACATGGACCATCGATCAAAGCGTGCGTGACAGTATGGGATGAGCGACCTCCCCCCTCTCTCTCTCTCTCTCTCTCTCTCTCTCTCTCTCTCTCTCTCTCTCTCCCCTTCACCATACATTATGCATGATGGTCAGGTCCTTGACCTTGACCTCGACGTAGGCCCGGGAACGCGGTTTTTCAGATTTTCACCGTGTATGTATGCATGTGTGTATATGTGTAAACTTGCTGCATGCACGTATGTACGTATGTGTGTGTATGTATAAACTTGATGCACTATGTATGTATGTATGTATGTATGTACATATGTATAAAATTGTTGCACTATTTATCTATCTATGCATGTATAAATTTGATGTACCGCATAAATGTATGGTATGCATGTATAAATGTATGTATAAACGTGATGCACTATGTATGTATGTATGCATAAACTTATTACACTATGTATCTATGTATATATATGTAAATATGATGCATTTATAAACCTGATCCACTATGTATGTATATCTGTTTGTATAAACTTGATACACTATCTATGTAGCCTATGTATGTATGTAAATACGAATGTATGTATGTATAAACCTGATGCACTATGCATACATGTCTGTTTAAATTGATACCTAAGTATGTAAGTATAAGTGTATTTATAAATAAACCCGAGGTACCAAAAGCTTCATACCAGTTTGAAATATCAAATCAACGCATCAATAAATACAAATAAAATATATGCAAAGGATTCTACTCATAACAGTGCACAGTGACGAACAGATATGCCAACACAAATGAAACATGTAAAAAATGCGCCGAAGAAACTTCGGCGCAATCGAGTTTCCTCTACAGAGTATAATGCTGTATGAAACTCTCAGCCACGTCCCATGAAACTCTCATCCGGCCATAGTGGCCTGTGTTGCTGCGGTGCCAGACGCACGATCATGGATAATTTTAACCTTAAATAAAATAAAAACTACTGAGGCTAGTGCTGCAATGTGGCGTGTTTAATGATTGGGGGGTGGAAGATCAACATACCATTTTGCAGCCCTCTAGCCTCAGTGGTTTTTAAGATCTGAGGGCGGACAGAAAAAGTGCGGACGGACAGACAAAGCCATCTCAATAGTTTTCTTTCACAGAAAACTAATAAAAACTTAAAATTCTCACTGTGAAAAGACCCCTACTTATGCAACCGACTAGGAAACAAAGATTGGTTGATGACTGAGTGAATACCTATTTTAATGCTATGGCACCAATAATGTCGTTGCTATGCCCAGGTGATCCACGAGGATAAGGAAAGTTAACATTACATATTCTATGGGATGAGTCGCAACTTATTCACCACTAGATAATTTCAACGATTAGCTTCTGTTTCAGTGACCACATGTAAGCGAACTTGTGCTTTGTAAGAGCTCTTCCTATGTATTCAACGTCTTATTCACGCTGGCATTAGTCGTGGTTGCAAAAAAATTTTTTATTTTTTTATTTATTTATATACAGTCCAACCTATGACTCTCTATATATATATATATATATATATATATATATATATATATATATATATATATATATATATATATATATATATATTCACACACACACGCACATATATCTACAATATATATACATACACATATATATATGTATGTGTGGGTGTGCGTGAACGTTTGTGTTCCTGTTTGTGAACCGTCAACTACAAATCTGATAAGTTGTCCGTATAAGAAAAAATGGAGTCACGGAGCCTGCCTTCTGAATTGTCGATATTCGTTCTCCTTTCTTCGAGGGACGAAGA
>NC_089746.1:43761511-43764011 GCF_040412425.1 Macrobrachium rosenbergii
TGTTAAACACCAGCGAATCAGTGCAGGGCTTCGTAATTTGATACATTCAGCGAAGTAAAGTATTTACTATGTTACTAAGTGGGCAATTGAATACCATGAATTATATGAACGAACTGTAAGGGAGAAAGTATATAGAACATAAATATTCCGACCACAATATTATGAATCACTCTTTTGTACCAGCATACAACCATGACTGTATATGCAAAATTGTGATATTAATTTATATATATATATATATATATATATATATATATATATATATATATATTATATATATATATATATATATATATATATTATATATATATACAGTATATAAATATATATTATATAAATATATAAATATATATAATATATATAAATATATATATATATATATATGTCTATATAATTTATATATATATATATATATATATATATATATATATATATATATATATATATATATATATATATATATATATATTTTACATATACATATATATATATATATATATATATATATATATATATATATATACTGTATATATATATATATATATGTATAAATACGAGTATATATACATATATTTATATTTATATATATACCGGACATCATAACCGCTTCATATTTCTTGCACTTGGATCTCAAGGCTTTGTAGAGACAAGCGTATCCAAAAAGCGCGAAGAATTCGAGAAGTTAAGAGAGCAATGTGGCTATTACAATTACATAATTATGTATCTGGTGAAATGTGACCAGTAGATATATATACATCTACTATATTATACGCATGTGCACAGTAATTAATTAATCTCTTATTTAAACATAAATAATGCGCCGAAGTTTCTTCGGTGCAAACGAGTTTTCTGTACAGCGTATAATGCTGTGTGAAACTTTCAGCCATGGCCCATGAAACTCTTAGCCGCGGCCCATGAAACTCAGCCACTTTCCGGTGGTGGCTGTTGGTACCTATAGCGGTGCCAAAAGTACGATTATGGCTATCTTTAACCTTAAATAAAATAAAAACTATTGAGGCTAGAGGGCTACAATTTGGTATGTTTGATAACTGGAGGGTGGATGATCAACATATCAATTTGCAGCCCTCTAGCCTCAGTAGTTTTTAAGATCTGAGGGCAGACAGAAAAAGTGCGGACGGATAGACAAAGCCGGCACAACAGTTTTCTTTTACTGAAAACTAACAAGGGGAAAGGGATGGAAATGAGTAGATTAATATGGAAAAAGTTCATCTCCATTTTAACTTCAATTTAGTTACTGAAATATACTGAGTATGAAGCTATTAAAAATCGGCAATTATTGGTAAAATCAGAAATTACAAAATAATAAACAATATATTTTAATTACGACAACAATTGAGAGAGAGATTCTCTTGTTAATTTTTCTCGCCTAGTACCATTAATCAGCTGTTTTCTTGACTTCCACAGATGAAGTGGACTTGAATATGCTTTAATATTAATATTAAATATATATATATATATATATATATATATATATATATATATATATATATATAATATACACATTATTATATATATATATATATATACTGTGTATATATATACATATATATATAATATATTCGTTGTCTGTTAAATAGTTTCCCCAAAGTCAAATTTAGTCAATGGTCACTGTCACAGTCATACTTCTGAATCGTGGAATGCATTCAGATTCATCTACGCAGCTTAAACTTGCACTGTCATACCCAAATTGAAGCGTAAAATAGATTTCTTGCCGTTTACACTCTTTTTACGAGAGCACCACTTAGCTATGAGCGCGCGCGAGAGTGTATGCTCGTGTGTTCCTGTGTTGGTAATAAATAAAAAAGTAGATAAATAAATAAATAAATAACAACGACGACTTTAAATATCTCATCATCATTGTTATTTAAATCTCTGAGACACGTGAAAGATTGGTCCTCATGATGGCGAATTCTGTCATGTTCAAAGCTTACTAAAATTATGTTTGTTTAAAGTCTAATTAATCTCCCAAGCTTTTGTCAATTAAGCAAACAGCAATCTACCTTAAACAAAAACTTTAAAAAGAGGTCACTTATACTGTAGTAAAAAGCATATTTTGTGTAATAAATGCAGCTTCTTCTATCAAAAGACTTGAGCCACGGTTTACAAAATACCCAAAAGGTAGATCGGTCAACTACACCATGATTGTGTGTGTATGTGTGTTCGTGTGTGCGTGTGTGTGTGTGTGTTCGTGTGTGGAGGGGAGGAGGGGGAGGGGAGGGGAGGGGAAGGGGTTGGGGGAGGACGCCCCGAGAGCTTTCATCCCGTTGCACAGGTGGCAAGGAGACTCGTCCCCTGGCAAAGGACGTCTCCAATAAGGAGCCTTAATTAAAAACCTGTGCAAGACGCTTAAAAAGATACCGGGCACCTCTGCCACCACTGCTGGAATCGCTAACGTCATTCCAGAGCTGTGAGTCAAGCGGACAATGTTGTCCAGCCACCCACCATTGTAAACCCCCCTCTCTCTCTCTCTTTCTGTGTG
>NC_089746.1:43769011-43794011 GCF_040412425.1 Macrobrachium rosenbergii
GCAATATCTTAAAAAATTCGCATGATCATAAAAAATATGCAATGCCTTTATAAATATGCAGTACCTTTAAAAATACTCAGTATATTTAAGTATACGCAGATCTTTAAAAATATGCCATATCTTTAAAATCTTTAAAAATACAAAATATCTTTAAAAATACCTAATACTGTAAAATTATGCAATATCTTGAAAAAGTCCGCAATACCTTTAAAAACATACATTATCTTTAAAAACACACGCAATATCTTTAAAAATTCTCAATTTCTTGAATAAATGCGCATCTTAAATAATACGCAATATCTTAAAAATACGCAATCTTAAAAAATACGCAATAAACTTTAAAAATTCACAATTTCTTTAATATATACGCGGCATCTTAAAAGCACGCGATATCTTATAAAACTCGCAATATCTTAAAATATAAGCAATATCGTAAAACATACGCAGTATCTATAAAAATACGCCATATCTTAAAAATATTAATAAATACGCAAAATCTTTAAAAATACGCAATATCTAAAAAATAAGCAATATCTTCAAAAATACCCAATATCTTAATATATAAAAATATCTTTAAAAACACCCAATATCTTAAAGAATAAGCAATATCTTAGGAAAAAAAGGGAATATCTTTAAAAATACCAAATATTTTAAAAAATACGCAATATATTAGAAAAAAAAAGGGCAATATCTTGCGCGCGCCGTACCTCTCCTCCGAGGACACCCTGTTTTTGGCAAGCGACAGCGGTGGGCGATCGCAGACTGCAACAAGCATATGAGACATAATCAATATTGTTGTCTTGGTCACTTTGACACCTGTCCATGGCTTCTGGTCCTCCGTCTTCGTTATAAACCCCCACTCCTTCCTACCTGGCTCATAAAACTGATGAGTGTCTTCAAGAGAACGTAATATGAGAGAGAGAGAGAGAGAGAGAGAGAGAGAGAGAGAGAGAGAGAGAGAGAGAGAGAGAGAGAGAGAGAGAGAGAGAGGAGAGGGGTGCTTAACACTTCCCAGAGATGAAGCTTTTTTCAACATTTTACAAGCGAAGGTCATTCTAACCAGCATATTGCTAGGCAAACTTGAGAGAGAGAGAGAGAGAGAGAGAGAGAGAGAGAGAGAGAGAGAGAGAGAGAGAGAGAGAGAGAGAGAGCGAGAGTCTTAACATTTCCCAGAGATGAAGCTTTACTCAAATCTTACAAACAAAGGTCATTCTAATTAGCATATTAATAGGCTAACTTGAGAGAGAGAGAGAGAGAGAGAGAGAGAGAGAGAGAGAGAGAGAGAGAGAGAGAGAGAGAGAGAGAGTTGAAAAAACCACAATTTGGAGAACAAATATATTTAAAGAATCCACATACAGTTTCGGAGCGTCATGCTCCCTCTTCAAGTGTAGAGACACTAGCCCAACTATAAAGGGGCTTCAGTGTGTCTCCTCACTGAGGAGGGTTTTATAGTGTCTCCTCACTGAGGAGGATTTTATAGTGTCTCCACAATGAAGAGTTTTATAGTGTCTCCACAATGAAGAGTTTTATAGTGTCTCCACAATGAAGAGGATTTTAGTGTCTCCACAATGAAGAGGGTTTATAGTGTCTCCTCACTGAGGGGGGTTATATGGTGTCTCCACACTGAAGAGGGTTTTATAATGTCTCCTCACTGAGGAGGGTTTTATAATGTCTCCACACTGAAGAGGGTTTTATAGTGTCTCCTCACTGAGGAGGGTTTTATAGTGTCTGCACAATGAAGAGGGTTTCATAGTGTCTTCACACTCAAGAGGGTTTTATAGTGTTTCCACACTGGAGAGGGTTCTATAGTATCTCCTCACTTAGGAGGGTTTTATAGTGTCTCCACACTGAAGAGGGTTTTATAGTGTCTTCACAATCAAGAGGGGTTTCAGTCTTCAGACTGAAGAGGGTTTTATAGTAACTCCACACTCAAGAGGGTTTTATAGTGTCTCCTCACTTAGCAGGGTTTTATAATGTCTCCACATTGATGAAGGTTTTATAGTGTCTCCACACTGAAGCTGATACAGTTTCTCCGTACTGAGGAGGGTTTGAGACAATTTTATAGTGTCTCCTCACTGAAAAGCGTTTTATGGTGTCTCCACACTGGAAAGTGTTTTATAGTGTTCCCAAACTGAAGGGGGTTTTATAGTGTCTCCTCACTTAGCAGGGTTTTATAGTGTCTCCATACTGAAGAGAGTTTTACTGTGTCCCCACACTGAGGAGGGTTTTACATTGTCTCCACACTGAAGACAGTTTTATAGTGTCTCCACATTGAATACGGAGCATGAAGCTCCCACAACTGTACGTGGATTTAAAAAAAAATATATTTGTTCTCCAATTTGTGGTTTTCTCAAGTTTCAAATTTCGATAATAATCAGTTATCATCATGAGGAGTGTGAGGTTTTGAAAAATGAATACTGAATTTAAAACATTAATGTTTTTTAAACGAATAATTAATCTAAAGCTCCAATTTTTTTGAAAAATGAATACTGAATTTAAAACTCCATTTTTTTAAATGATTACCCAATTTAGAACTCCATTTTTTTTTAAATGAATACTGAATTTAAAAGTCCAATTATTATAAAAAAAATGAATACTGAATTTTAAATCTCCAATTATCAAGCTAATTTTGTATTCAGTAGCAGCTCAAATTTTTCCCAGAATCAAATCAATATTACCTTTATTTATGATTTGACTGTATCAAATTACTTGTCCACCAACGTCATATTTTTTAGAGCTATTATGGTAACTGACACACAAAAAGAGAAGACTATCAAATATGAGAACAATAACCTCCATCTCTCTCTTTCAGAGAGCTTAAAAAAAATAAAGAAAAACAGAAAAAACTTATAAAATTGCACCCTGAGAAGCCCTGTCTACATGAAGACTAGCACCGCCGTCTTGCAAATAAAGTATTCATCCTCCCCCCTGTTTTAAATTTATGAGGAAGCCTGAATTTATTGATCGGCTTGCATTAGCTTTGGAATCTTCAGCACCCAAAACGAATAAGCAACCACGATGCCGCTCCAAGATTTATGAGAACCGCTCCAGACACTTTAATAGTCAGGGGGTTCTACTACAATCCATTCCTTGCCCGGCCCTGCCAGCAAGCCCTACGAAAGCAATAATTGCAGAAGAGACCTCTTGTCTGCCTTCTCTTCTCGCTGGGACCCTGCAGATACAGAAGCCCTTTTGAAGAATCCTTCATTATTTCTGGCGCATATTTGCTGCTCTCTCTCTCTCTCTCTCTCTCTCTCTCTCTCTCTCTCTCTCTCTCTCTCTCTCTCAAGTCAAATGCAGAATGTTGGCCTGTAACTGTTAACAGATGTTGATAAAAGCTTCATCTCTGGGAAGTGTTCAAGCTCTCGCTCTCTCTCTCTCTCAAGTTAGAATGCAGAATAATGACCTGTAGCTGTTAAAAGATGTTGAGAAAAGCTTCATCTCTGGGAAGTGTTTAAGTGCTCTCTCTCTCTCTCTCTCTCTCTCTCTCTCTCTCTCTCTCTCTCTCTCTCTCTCTCTCTCTCTCAAGTTAGAATGCAGAATACTGACCTGTAGCCGTTAAAAGATGTTGAGAAAAGCTTCATCTCTGGGAAGCGTTTAAGTTCTCTCTCTCTCTCTCTCTCTCTCTCTCTCTCTCTCTCTCTCTCTCTCTCTCTCTCTCTCTCTCTCATATACTTCGCTTTTTCTAGCTCCCTTTATAGTACCAATCATCCTCCATGACCTGTCGAACAGAAACAGGTCGACAGTAAAAGCAAATGGACGAAGGCGTCCGCCGCACGTATTATTAGACTGCATTATAAATGCTCATATTTCCGCAAGCTATTAGAAAGACAGAGACAATATTTCACAGAAAAGGCCATTCACTTACGTTATGACTGCTGATTTATGGCCCAACGCTTAACTCTTTAACAATAAATAAAAATAAATTGATCACTATGATCCATCAGTACGAAATAAACGAATTGATTTGATAAAAATTACTGAAAAAATGGTACGCCCAGTATAACTAGAAAAGTCTTAATTTTGACCGGCAGCAGAACAAGAACTCGGTTTATAAGTCTTAATTTTGACCGGCAGCAAAACAAGAACTCGGTTTATTGATAAATTTTATAAGAATGATTTAAAAAGCTTATTGACTGGAATTTTTTTCTTGGGGCAATTCTAAATTAGCGAAATGAAGCGATGTTGAGTCTGGTCAGTACCTGGATAGGTAACCAATACAGAAAGGCCAAGCGTCTCCAGGACATAGCCTATGCCCTTTGCAATTCCTTGGTCTATTTTGGGAGTAAGAGGGAATCCTGAAACACCTCCAAAAACCGGAAGGGAAGGACCCCCATGGGAAGGGGAAGTTTAGAGTTAAGACTTTTTCTCTATCTTTAATTACAGTTAAGACTTTTTTTTCTATCCTTACAATCAGTAACAGTGTGGACTAAATTATTCAGAGTTAAGACTTTCAAACACTATATTATTCAGAGTTAAGATTTTTGAAGACTAAATCATTCGGTTAAGACTTTTTTTCTATCCTTACAATCAGTATCAGTGTGGACTAAATTATTTAGAGTTAAGACTTCCAAATACTATATTAATCAGAGTTTAGACTTTCGGAGGCTAAATTATTTAGAGGTAAGACTTCTTTTCAATCTTGTCAATCAGTATCATTATGGTGAATAATATGACTCTCCAAACCACCACCTTATATTAATGAAACAAAACAGTGTATCAGCTTCTTCACCTTCTAATAAAAATAAGCTGCAGCAAGAAACAACGATAAGAATAAAAAAATCATTAAAAAAACAAGATACTCAGAAAAAAACGTATTATAATCCTTCCCTTGAACATCTTAAAATGTCCAGTTGGAGGAGGAGGAGGAGGAGGAGGGTCGTTTAAAAACATAATAACACTAAAAAAACTATAATAATTATTCCCTTGCACATCTCAAAATATCCACTTGGGAGGAGGAGGAGGAGGAGGAGGAGGAGGAGGAGGAGGAGGAGGAGGAGGAGGAGGAGGAGGAGGAGGAGGGTGGTCGTTTAAAAACATAAAATAACACTAAAAAACTATAATAATTCTTCCCTTGCACATCTCAAAATATCCACTTGGGAAGAGGAGGAGGAGGAGGAGGAGGAAGAGGAAGAGGAGGAGGAGGGCTGTCATTTACACATCCATGCTAAATAAAATCTTCCAGAAATGAACGATTCTTTCTCTTTTTCCGTCCTCCACAAAACTGGGAAGCCGAGACTTGCCCAGACAGGCGTTCCTCCCCTTTGTAGCGAAACCTGCAATTACCGAGCATCGCCCGTCTGACTTCTTCTTGCTATAACAGACGAAGATGCGAGATAAGATCCCCCTGTTAATGGCTTTTACGATCCGTTTTTGTATCGTTTAGTCCTCGCGAATAATCGTTGGACGGTTATTGTAGACTTCTTAATAATTGCTTCTGCCTGTCTGTCTCTCTTTCACACACACATATATACACACACACACACACACAATATAGGCTGATGGTTATGGGTTTTTGTATGTTAAGGGATCGAGTTTTACGATATACATATATAGGTATACTTGCATCATTTACATAATAACATCCATACAGGCACACACGCACATACACACGCACATACAAACATTACACACACACACACACACACACACACACACATATATATATATATATATATATATATATATATATATATATATATATATATGTGTGTGTGTGTGTGTGTGTGTGTGTGTGTGTGTTAACTTTATCACATGCACAATTGTTCTGTACATTAGTAGAATTACTAAAAGGACCTCATTCAAACTGGTACGGATCCTTGATAATGTGGACTGTTTGTCCAAGAAAGCTTGTAACTTTTTCTGAATAAATACTCCATTAGATACCATCCAGTTTGAATGAGGTCCTTTTAGTAATATAAATTTATATATATATATATATATATATATATATATATATATATATATATATATATATATATTTTATATGTATTTGTATATAATGTATATGTATGTGTGCACATAAATAAGGCAAATATTGTCAACAGGCCTTTTGAAAAATTAATATCTCACATTTGACCCTCTGCTGCATAACTAGTCAAAGTCATGCAACTTTCCTTAGAATAAAATAAAACTTACAGGCAAAAAAAAAACACGGTATTTCTCGACGTAAGAAAACATACATAAAACAAGAGAGAAAATAAAACCAAAAGAAATAAAAACAAAAAATAAAAATAAACACAAAAATATTTAGATGATCTTTCAAAATGGCACCCGTCACCACCGCACTCAGCAGTTCCAATCAAACCTGCCTTTCAGCTGTGCTCAGATGATTCGCTTATCAAATCTGACAGTGCCCAGGTGATTGGCTAATCCAATCGAATAAGATCGTAGCCCGGTGACTGGCCGATCCGCATTATTGATGCTATTGGTTCGTGTCTAGTAGTAAGCGAGACGCCGAGCGCAGCCAACTTGATATCAATGAAAGCTGCCGTCGCTGTTTCCGAAAAAAACGAGGTTATCCAACAGAACGCGCTTATCCCATAAAGGACGTCAGCATGCATCAGCGTGAGACTCAAACAGGCCAGAGAGAGAGAGAGAGAGAGAGAGAGAGAGAGAGAGAGAGAGAGAGAGACTTGAGAAATGATGAACGGTGACAAATTAGAGAGAGAGAGAGAGAGAGAGAGAGAGAGAGAGAGAGAGAGAGAGAGATAGAGAGAGAGGAACATTTCCCACATAGAGCCCATCAGTTGCAAATCGATGGGGTGGGGGGCGCAATTCACTTGAGTTTTAGCTTGTCAGACGATATATCATGAAGGAGACCTGAGATTTCTTACTTTGAAACTTAAAGTATTTTATTTGAAGGGGTTTCAAAAAAATGGTTTCAGACGAAAATGAAGTGGATTAGAGTGATGTCAAGTCAACCGAAAACAAGTGTCCGAGGTGAGCAAGTGTGTTCTTGTATACGTTTTATTTTTAATGCAAGGAAACGCCTCTGAACATATACATAGACACATATATATCCAATCCACACACACACATATGTATATCCGGTATATATATAATATATATATATATATATATATATATATATATATATATATATATATATATATATATATATATATATATATATATATATATATATATATATATATATATATATATATCTGTATGTCTTTAAAACATCTATATATATATATATAATATATATATATATATATATATATATATATATATATATCTGTATGTCTTTAAAAACATCTATATATATATATATATATATATATATATATATATATATATATATATATATATATATATATAATATAATATCTGTATGTGTGTCTTTAAAACACAGTATAAAAAAACTTCGAATTTGAGCAGAAAAATGCTGCCATAATGCATAAATAAAATGCTGGGTCCGTCCTATCATGAGAGAGAGAGAGAGAGAGAGAGAGAGAGAGAGAGAGAGAGAGAGTAAACACAACAGAAACGAAGAAGAAGAAGAAGAAGAAGAGAGGAACAAGAAAATCCAATTACTTGATAAGAAAAGTCATCAAGAGAGGATTCACGTTTCCCACATAATTACAGTTTTGAATCCCAATTAAAGTCTCGAGCTTCTAAAAACAGTTTTCCTTTTAAATTGCAGAGGAATGACTCAAGGTTACTCTATCACTCTCTCTCTCTCTCTCTCTCTCTCCCCTGCCCCCGCAAAAATAAGCGCCTAGGATGAAGGAGAGATGAACAAAAATTCTTCGTAACTGAAGACGCCAAGATTTTAGAAAATTAAATATAAACGAAAAGCTCCGACGGAAATGACAAGGGGAAAAGTTTCTACAGCTGTCTGTCTTTATTTATGTATTTATTTATTTATTTATTTATTCTTTTCTAGGTTTATTATCACCTTTTTTCCTCTCTCTCTCTCTCTCTCTCTCTCTCTCTCTCTCTCTCTCTCTCTCTCTCTCTCTCTCTCTCTCTGCAGGCTGATTTCCCCCTGGAACCCTCGTAGGTTTATAGTCTATTGACACTTTCCAAATGGTTTTCAGCTGAAGATTTAAAGGAAGAAAGAAAGAAAGTCAGTTTATTACGAAGTGGAGAGGAGGATAATAATAATAATAATAATAATAATAATAATAATAATAATAATAATAATAATAATAATAATAATAATAATATTCATCATCATCATCATCATTCTGCTTATCTAAAAAAATGAAATTTTTGCTAGCATGAGGCCATTATTGCCACCGCTCGTTAAAGGTAAAAAAGGTGAGGAAAAGGCTGGTGGGGGGCGGGTGTTATGGGGAGGGGGAGGAGGGGGTCTGTCACCTGTAAGTGACAATGTTAACAGCAATCAACCACCATCGCCACCACCTCCCACTTCCTTCCTGAGGCTCAGGAGAAAGCTTCAAATCTTCCTTTGAGCAATCGGGGCGTCAGGTATTGACCGCCAGACCGAAGTCCTTTGTGCGAAGTCCTTTGTAGCTCGCAAGACTCTCCAATTAGGGAGATGGACCGAACTATTGCTACTACCACTTCCCCTGACAGCCGGGAAAACGGCAGAGTCCTTTCCAGGAACTGTAAGTCCCGGAAGGCCTAAGAAAATATGGTCAGTGTAGTTGTATAGAAATGGCTAAAGATTTCTGAGTAGTGATGGTTGAAAAAATTCTCAAAAAATAGCGCAGACGGTGCTTGATTTACAGTTGTTTGGTGATTTAATTTCATATTGGTATCTACAGCTGAAGTATGGTTTTCATATTGATAGTTTTGTTAAATGCATTTAGTGCAGGAATGAAATTTCCTGTCTGTGACAGCTGTGTAATGTGCTATTTTTCTCTCGCTATTGCAGCTTTTAGGTGTTCATGTTCATCAACTTGGAGAATTGCTGCCCATCTGCATAGCCAGGACAAACCATTCATAATTTTACACACTTGAAGATTGTGTATTCAAGGTTATCACATATGAATAAGGACATAGGAGAATAAATGTTAATTATTAAGTTTGAAATTTGATTAAATCCTTGTTAATTAGTTTTAACTTTGATAAGTCCTTGTAGCTTGAAAAATTTAAATCCAGTTTTTTCAACATTTTTTAATATTCTATTTCTTGAGCTTTTCAGCGGCTAAGCCAAAGTAGTTGCTACTTTTGAGCATGTCTGTAAGTTTAATCGTTCTGAATAATCAAAGACGGCGTCTTTAAAAAATAAAAAATAAAAATATTCTCCACTGCCACTCGAATTTAGTAGGTGAAACATCTTTTCCTTAATGCCAGACATTAAAAGTAATTTATTTTAAACTCGAAACAAAATGACAGTGACTAGGGACATACACAATTTATAAATTAGCGATCAGGGACAGAGGAAGACTTGGTAATACTAAACAGCAGCTAGCTTCAGGTCAGGACGAGTGAAGGAAGACCTCTACAGGAATGCGGGGGGAAAGAACTGTCCCTCTATGAAGGAAGAGTGGCTCGTTTGGTGTAAAAGTGGACTTGAGCAAAGTGTGTGTGGTGTACTCATGGCTATTTAACATCTAACAGATCCATTAATGTGATCAAAAGCTAAACGAACATATTATAATATATTTTATTAACTAAATATTCTATCTATACATACGAGCACCCTCATCTTTCCCAATTCCAATCCCAGTTCCAATGTAGAATTGGAACTGGAATATCGAATTTAGGCCAAAGGCCTAGCACTGTGACCTATGAGGTCATTCAGCACTGAAAGAGAAACTTAGAGTAAAAAGGTTTGAAAGGTGTTATAGGAGGAAGACCTCTCAGTTGCACTATGAAACAATCATTAGGGTTGGGTTGAGGAAAGTCAAATGGAAGAAAGAAAAAATGGACGGAGGTGCAGTAAAAGGAATGAAAGGCGTTGCAGCTAGGGGGCTGAAGGGACGCCGCAAAGAACCTTAAGTAAAGCCTACAGTGCACCGCGTGAGGTGCACTGACGGCACCACCTCCTTAAATTTCGTCAACAGCGTCGCCCACCAAGCGAACTCCCCGACTCTCTTATCCTCTTTAAACGGAGATCGTGGAGGGCGTTCAGCCAAACGCTCTCTCTCTCTCTCTCTCTCTCTCTCTCTCTCTCTCTCTCTCTAGTTTGTCGCAGCTTCCATGCGGAAACACAACAGGGGTGGGGAGGGGGGACTAGACTGCGGCAGCGACACCAACAGCGACTGCAGTAGCAGTAGCAGTAGTAGAAGCGACGACGTCGTCATTCAATGGTTAGAAGGAGAAGGACGCGCCTCTCTCTCTCTCTCTTTCGGTTTCAAGGGCTTTTCAAGATCATGAATTTCGGCCGAGTTGTGTGGGGCGCGTTCAGAATGACATAACTCCCCGAGGCGTGAGGGCTAATGGTCGATGAATGTTTTCTCTCTCTCTCTCTCTCTCTCTCTCTCTCTCTCTCTCTCTCTCTCTCTCTCTCTCTCACTAAAACACATAATTCTCCCTCTCACATATTAAAACGCGTAACTATCTCTCTCTCTCCCTCTTTTACACACACACACACACACACAAACACAGGCACTAAAACGTAAAACTCTATCAACCTCTCTCTCTCTCACACACGCACTAAAACGCATTACTCTCTCTCTCTCTCTCTCTCTCTCTCTCTCTCATACTAAAATGTACAACTCTCTCTCTCTCTCATACTAAAATGTACAACTCTCTCTCTCTCTCTCTCTCTCTCTCTCTCTCTCTCTCTCTCTCTCTCTCACACACACACACACACACACACACACACACACTAGTAAACGCATAAGTAATTCAAATCTCAAAATCATATTCCTCTTCTAAACATATCCGAACAACTCACACAAATGCAGACAACACATCAGCCTCTACGCACGCACACACGCACGCACACACACATTGGGAGAAACCACAATATGCAGGGCCGATTTAAAGTGCCAAATTTATGAGGTTTTCAATCCTTTAACTCATGGAATCAAAGCAGATTTATGTCTCTTCTCGGTCCCGGAGAGACGACTCCAAGAAATCCAAATAAATTTTGGGCGGAAAAAAAAGGGGGGGGGGGGAATAAAATAAAAAGAGAAGGACCGCAGGCTGAATTATCCTTTGGCCTTATCTCGATCAGATTTCGACTTCAAGCACTCCTAAGTATAGACTCTCGCAAGCAAGCACAGGTTAAGCAAAAATAATGCCTTCACTCACTCAAGGGTTTAACCGACACTGACGCGGATTAAACTTCTTCTTGGAGATTACAGTACGGAATCTGGGCTTGCACAACGAGGCCAGATATTGTCACAATAAATAAAAATAAACGAGATATCTAGTTTGATATCATTAAGTGGAAAATGCGTCATGAGGACATATTTACTTGAATAAAATTCTTGACATTTTACGAATAATAATAATAATAATAATAATAATAATAATAATAATAATAATAATAATAATAATAAAATAATAATAATAACTGCTGTTTCAAAGGCATGTAGCTTGTACAGAGTCTTCTAATAATAATAATAATAATAATAATAATAATAATAATAATAATAATAATAATAATAATAATAATAAATGGTGTATTTGCCTCGTCCGCAGATCAGAACATTAAAATATTATCTCATAAAGATTATTCTTCATAAAAAGATTATATTGCATAAAAAGATTATTCTTCACAAAAGATTATTTTTCATAAACGAGGGTTCTTCATAAAAAATTATCTTTCGTAAAAAGATTATCCTTCATAAAAGATGATTCTTCAGTAATACTACAAGATAAAAAAAAAAAAGATAAATGTCAACGGACATTACGAGAATCGACAGGCCTCCACCCTTACAACTTCCACCCTCGTCCCGTAGACTTAAGAGACTGATTGATTCATAGCTAGTAAAACTGGCGTCACAAAATTTAGGTTATTGACACCGTTTAGACATTAAAGACACCACACTACTGACGTAGCCGAATCTCTCAAACCGCCCGACATTTGCTGCAAGGCCTAATAAGCAAACCAAATGGAGCCTAAATTCGCGCAACGAACTTAATTTGTGCGGCCGTGAATCAAATACGCACACGAATTAGTTTAAATTCTCGACGCGGAAGCAATCTCATTTCGAGGCGCCGTTTGTTAACGGAAGTCGACAGAGAGAGAGAGAGAGAGAGAGAGAGAGAGAGAGAGAGAGAGAGAGAGAGAGAGAGAGAGACGTTGATAAGTATAAACAATGTCTTCTTGGGATAGCACATTCTCTTGGACCCTTAAAAGGATTGTCCTAAGACTTAGGAAAAATGGCTCCAGTCGCCCCAAGTCTTAAGGCTTTTACGCTCGCCTTTTTCAAGCAGTCAACTGCCAGATCTAATTCGTTATATCTATCATTAGAAGTGAACCAATTACTTACGCAACAGACAAACAAGACCAGGTGTTAAAGCGTTTCATTAACCTTCCATTTCGTCTCCACAAACCATAAACGGTTTTCATTCTTTCTTTAAACCTTCAGCTGAAAACAATTACGGACGAGTCAACAGAATATAATAAAATCCAAGAGGGCTTCAAAGGCAAATCAGCCTGGAGAGAGAGAGACAAGTTACAGGAAAAAGTGATAAATACATTAATATACGGAAAGAGAAAATAAAACCGATGCACCCGAGTTCAGGAAACGTCACCAGCGGCAGCAGAGAGCAGGAATGAATTTGCTCCTCGCTTAAACATTTGGAGGTCAAAGATTCCCCAACTGCACCAGGCGAACTATTCCACATTTTAGTTGTAACCAAGATAAAACTCATGGCAAACTGAGTATTGCTAAGCCTGATGCAAGCAAACGAGATTCTGTTTGCAGCAGCCTGCATTATTGACCTTTTTAGAAAGAGCTCTCATTTTGGGAAGCATCCATGGACGTTTCGTCAATATCCGAATAAATTGCTAATGTTTCCTTTAAAATACATATTACACATAGACTACTTGAAACAGGAACATTTCAAGACTCAGTTAGACAGGTATAATTGACATCTGAAACCAAAGCATTCATTGGTTTATGCTACACAAGTTTAATTTCTTTTTTGTCGTATTATCTGTCCGTATATGTTTATTGTTCATACTCTAGAGGTAGAGAAGCTGGCTGCAGTGAGCACAGTGACGCTTTGGAGCTTTCGTTTTTCTTTTTAAACTTGATCGTCACGTGCTGTTAATTTTAGAGGTCCCCTACTTTAAAACTCTTGAAACTATTCAAAAGATAAAGATATTATTATTATTATTATTATTATTATTATTATTATTATTATTATTATTATTATTATTATTATTATTATTATTATTATTATTATTATTCAAAAGATGAAGCCTATTCATTAGGAACAAGCCCATCACAGGGGACACTGACTTGAAATTCAAGCTTCCTAAGAATATGGTGTTCATTCGAAAGAAGTAACAATTACATTACCTGAGAATTATAGAATTATAGGATTATAACAGGTATTACTGGGATTTTAGTCACCACAGATCAATGAGGGGTTAGTTTGCCCACGCGAGTGTAATCACAAGTTTGAGAACCAATATGCTGGATGGTTATGAACAGCTCACCCTAGTAACCTCATAAGATAATATAAACAGTGAGCTGTTAAGGTAAATTAGTTGTAATTGTAATACTATTATATATATATATATATATATATATATATATATATATATATATATATATATATATATATATATATATATATATATATATATATATATAATATATATATATATATATATATATATATATATATATATATATATATATATATATATTTTTTTTTTTATTTATAATAAAAACCTTGCCCACTTCCTGACAATGCAATAGAAAGAAAATGGAGAAAAATAGAGACAATGATATCTTTACCCTGCGTTTTAAAGCTGCTGAACTAAAAAAAAACAAAATACCCTCCCAAAAGACCGCAAGACAAACCGCAGTAAACATCGAGTAACATACCATAAACGACACTGCCAACAACTTACAGATGAACTTGACGAAAGAATAAAGTCGGCCAAACGTCTCCTGCTTGACGTTGCTGAATTTTTTTCATTTTCAAGTTGCTGAGTTTTTTTCATTGATGTTTTTTTCATTGGCGAGTTTTTTCCACTCCGCCCAAACGTCTCCTGCTTGACGTTGGTGAGTTTTTTTTTTTTTTTTTACCCGCCCAAACGTCTCCTCACCTCCCCCGTGCTGGGTAGCAGGTCCTCCAAAAACTGGTACTGGGACGATTTACATACCTGGAGGGGTTGGAAATGGATAGGCATCACTAATTCGCTTCCCCCGTTTTGCGCTGACAGCGATGAACTTTATCGGCGCGCTGTATCGCGTCGCTCTTGTGCGCAAATAGCGCATTCAAGAGGGTTTAAATAGCGCATTTAAGGGGATTTAAACAGCGCATTTGAAGAGAATTTAAACAGCGTCTTTCAGAGCATCTTCGAGGCTTCGGTGGTTTAACTCATAAATTTCTAGCATTCGGCGATAAACTTCCAGGCCTCGACTATAAATTGCTATAATACAAAATTAAGCCTTTTAAACTTAACAGTAAATTTCTAAATGCTGGTTATAAAATACCAGTTTGAGAGAGAGAGAGAGAGAGAGAGAGAGAGAGAGAGAGAGAGAGAGAGAGAGAGAGAGAGAGAGAGAGAAGTTAAGATCTGCTGTATATAAATATCAAGGTACATCTTACAGTTTTACATCCGTGGCCGAATTAGCCATGTGCCCACGAATGTTCCAAAATAATAAAAATGACAGAAACTGACCAGTTACAGTGCCCCCGACTGTGGATTCAGCTTTGCCGTCGTCGAGTCTGGGGAAGCCTCTCTCAGAAATGGTATCTTATTTAAATTTGCAGATTTAAAGTAATCTTGGTCCGATATACTGTGTGTATATATATATATATATATATATATATATATATATATATATATATATATATATATATATATATATATATATATATATATATATATATATATATATATATATATATATATATATATATATATATATATATATATATCACATCACCATATGCGAAATAATAATAGGTGATTGTAGGTCTGAACGGTTTCGACTCTATTTCCTTCGCCAATGACTTGGTAATGCAGTCGAAACCGATCAGGGCCTACACCCAGTCTGTTATTTTTTTACTTGTGGTGGTGTGTGATAGATAAATCGCGTGTTAATGAGATTATAATCATATATATATATATATATATATATATATATATATATATATATATATATATATATATATATATAATACACACACACACACACACACACACACATACACATATATATATATATATATATATATATATATATATATATATATATATATAATCATCAGTCCATCCAAATCCCATACTGATGAATCCACTCAAATCACTTGGTCCACCAGAGAAGGTTTTCTTCTGAAGGAGCAAGACTTGAAATTAAACTACAAACGAAAGACTACAATTTGACCTAGTTTACATTACTTTAAATTATAAATAATTTTTTTAGGCCATTCAGAATTACACGGTCAAAGAGGTTCCGTATCTTGTAATTTTTCCAGAAAATCTGTATCATGCACTAAATTTGGAGCTGACGCCACAGTTTAAATTTGGCCAGGGAGTGTGAAATTACAAAGCAACCAACCGTAGACTTCCTTGTAACACTATTATCTTCATATAAAGATTCTCTCTCTCTCTCTCTCTCTCTCTCTCTCTCTCTCTCTTGGACTGGTCTTGATTGCTGTTGTTATCTATTTTTCGAAGATGGCCCTCATAACTCTCTCTCTCTCTCTCTCTCTCTCTCTCTCTCTCTCTCTCTCTCTCAGGTAACAGATTTCATCACTACTGTAATGATGTCATACAGCACTGCATAAACTTATTATAATAATAATAATAATAATAATAATAATAATAATAATAATAATAATAATAATAATAATAATTCTATTCGATCGAAATGAAATAACTACTGCATTTGGATTAAGACTATTTCTTGAACTAGGAAATAATAAAAACATACTTCAAACTAAGTGGTTATATTTGTGCATAACCACAGTGCGCAGTAAGGGTCAACAACACCGAACAGGTAAAATTAACAGGTCAAAACACCTGCGGGAACTAGATTCAACAAGTGTTCGCTTCGGACACACGTGACGTTTTATATATAAATATACACACACATATATGTATGTGTATACATGTACAGTGAATAAATGCATGTAACGCAACGTATATAAAATATATATATACATATATATATATATATATATATATATATATATATATATATATATATATGTGTGTACACATTATGTATATGTGTGTGTATATATGTACACTTGGATATTTAACATTGTTAAATAAGCATTTCTTAGGCACATGCACGTATATACACAAAAATACATACACTCACACACAGCGACCCATCCACCTTGAGAAAATATTGGCAATGAATATCATCATTTTGAACACAGAGAGAGAGAGAGAGAGAGAGAGAGAGAGAGAGAGAGAGAGAGAGAGAGAGAGACTCATTCTATGAAGAAGTCTCCTAAATGCAGCAGAAGAGGCATTTATGGTGGACAAGAGGGACCTTACCACATACATAGAGTCGGTCCCGAACGGCGACAAAGGTGCTGAATAAGGAGATAATATCATACGGTGAAAGAGACAATAATAAGCCGGGACAGGAGGACCGATAACTCTCTCTCTCTCTCTCTCTCGTAAAATGATCGCATCTGATGAAAGGCTACTTGGCCCGTTCAGCCTAGAGATGTCTAAGAGTCCAGGTTTCTATGGAGAGAGAGAGAGAGAGAGAGAGAGAGAGAGAGAGAGAGAGAGAGAGAGAGAGAGAGAGAGAGAGGACGTGTCAACAAGGCTGTTGAAGAACCACCTGACGGGGCAACAGAACGCAACGCAGGTACAGCATAATCTATAAAACCTCATAGGTACCATATTGGTATTCAACCCGGAATTCGGTCGTGAATGCTTAGGTATGCCACGGGGCAACATGAAAAAATTACTAAAAAGATTCACCCTAAGAATTCCAACCATGCCTTGTGGTAGACGAACAGATACCCCGGGCAGCATCGGCAGCAGCAGAAGAAATAGTAGTAGGACTTGTAGCAATAACAGCAACAGCAATCTATTCGGATTGCTCATGGCTACGCACTAAAGCCATTAATGGACCATTTAACAGCTGGAATCTCAATCTCCCTTCGTCGTGGAATACACGATGTTTGGCCAGGGCACAAGTGGAAGTTCTTGAATGACTTCTACTGCTTCTTTTTAAAGACTAGATCTCATTAAAACAAAGTCATGTTTCTTTTCGAAATAGTAATTACATTCAACAAGAATATGGAGTCTTTTTTTAAACTCGTTAAAAAAGTAATGCTTCTTTTTTTAAATCATATTCACAGTCAACAAAAATACGGTCTGTTTTTTAGATCCCATAAAAAAGTAACGTGTATTTTCGAAATATTATTCGCAGTCAACAAGAATATACAGGTTTTTTTTTAGATCCCATTAAAAAAGTAATGTTTCTTCCCGAGATTTTATTCACAATCAACAAGAATGTGCAGTTTGTTTTTATATCTCATTAAAAAAAGTGATGTTTCTGTTCGAAATATTATTCTTAGTAAGAATATGCATTCTTTTTTTTTTTTTAGATCGCATTAAAAAGGTAATGCTTCTTTTAGAAATATTCAAAATCAACGAGAATATGCAGTCTTTTTTCAGATTCCATTAAAAATGTAGTTTCTTTCAGAAATAATATTCACAGTCAACAAGAATATGCTTTTTTTTTAGATCTCATTAAAAAAGTAATGTTTTCAAAATTTTATTCTCAGTCAACAAGAATATGCAGTCTTTCTTTTTTTAACTGACGGTAAATTTCCCCAGTCAATATCACCGACGCTTATCATGACTGGCCGCTCGTGCCGCCCAGCACCCGCCATTGGTTACAATGACATCGGGAGCGGATATTTACAGCCAAATAAAAGAAAAAAAAAAAGAAAAAACCTGACACGTGAATATGATGGTAAAGATAAAAAAAACAACCAAGTAAAGACGCGAAAAGCAACTAACACAAGTAAATAAAAAACACTGCAAAATCGATGCCTAAGATGACACAGCACAAAAACAAAAAGCCCAAAAAAGAGGGAACAATTTTCGAGACAGCATCAAATCAGAGAGAAATGGGTGACTCCTCCTCCTCCTCATCCTCGGAGAGAGAGAGAGAGAGAGAGAGAGAGAGAGAGAGAGAGAGAGAGAGAGAGAGAGAGAGAGAGAGCCAAGGCGGTAGTCGTTTGCAGCCTTAGCATAAAAAAAGGAAAATACTTTGTCCTCGTGGCTAAGTACCACTGGCGCCAGCGGATGGTGATTACGGTATAGTGACTCAGAAGTAGTAAACGCTGCTGGGTCTGGAGACCATATCACAGGTCCTGCTGGTGGCATCACTAGCCTGCAATAATCGGCAGAGGATACCAGAGGAATGCGATTATGTCATAGCTTACAAAAGCGCGCGCGCACACATTTTGTAAATCAATATAAATATTCATATATATATATGTATATGTATATGTTATAGGTATATGTATATATATACATACAGTATATACGAGTATATGTATGTATATAAATATATCTATCCATCTATCTATCTATCTATCTATATATATATATATATAT
Source organism: Macrobrachium rosenbergii (assembly GCF_040412425.1). Taxonomy (NCBI): domain Eukaryota; kingdom Metazoa; phylum Arthropoda; class Malacostraca; order Decapoda; family Palaemonidae; genus Macrobrachium; species Macrobrachium rosenbergii. The sequence continues at coordinate 43,787,679 of NC_089746.1, forward strand.
ATACATATATATATATATATATATATATATATATATATATAATATAATAAATATAATAATGTGGTACAATATCTGCTACTATCTCCTACTCCAAGAACACAAACATTTAGTGAGAATTGCACCACATGCATACCTTCAACCCTCGAAGGGGGTCATGGTTCTTCTCACATCCCCGAAAACCACAAAAATCACATTCTAATTCACCAGAAATCCCTCGCCCTTAAAAATCCCCCCCATAAAATAAAATAAAATAAAATAAAATAAAACAGGCAATCCACCTTACTCCAGTCCAAAGACCAAACAGCGACAACGACACCCACCCACCCACTCCACCCACCCACCCACCTCCACACTCTGTCCAATTGCACAGGTATATCCAGTAGTACCTGTTAATTGCATGTACCTGTTGCTGTGCGAAAATCGATGAGGGTTTCAAGGTCGATCTTCCAGCGTCAAGGGAACCCTTTGTGTGTGTGTGTGTGTGTGTGTGTGTGTGTGCGTGTGTGTGTGTGTGTAACCTAGCATGTAAAGGTTATCAAAATGAAGTCTGTATTGAGTTTGTATGCCGATAGTTTTTTATCTTTTTCATACCAACACACGGCATTGAGCTCTGTTTACCCAGCAAACACGTCAGACACTTTGTTATATTCCCACTCTATGAGATACTAACGCGATTGCTAAGCTAACAGACGAATACCTCATGAATACCACGCATGATGATGATGATGATGATCACGAATCTGTGCGTTTATATGAATACATTATGGAATGGAATGTAAAATTTTGGCCAGAGGCCAAGAGCTGGGGCCTATGAAGTCATTCAGCTATGAATTCCACTATACCTCTGTTGGCGTTAAAAAGAGCATTAACATATACCTGACAGTTAGCTGCCCGCAGTGGGTAGTGCCTGGAGCCACAACCCTTAAAGGAAAAATGGGAATATAATATACTACATATATATACATATAACATATATGTATATGTATATATATATATCTATATATTCATATATATGTATATATATACACATACATTTATATATACATATATATTTCATATATTCATATATATATATACATACACATATACATATATATTATATATATGAAATATATATATATATATATATATATATATATATATATATATATATATATATATATATATATATATATATATTCCAATTTTTCCTTTATGTAAAAAGAATTTTCCATAGTTTAAAGTCAGACAGCCCAAGGAAATCACTTAATGAAGAAAGCAATGCATCTATAATCTGAAGAAAAAGCGTCAACAACAGCACCAAGCAACTCGGTCTCTTAACTAAAAGAAATGACTGGATTCTACGGCAGTTACCAAATACACGAAACCATTTAAACTCTGAAAATAACCAAGTTGTTTATCAAAGTGGTAAGAAATATTACAGTTCATGATGACAACGAGCAGGGGGTTGGGGGGCGGGGAGAAGGCGATCGCCCAAATTCAAGATGAAAATGTTTATCAAAACACAAAAATAAAGAAGCAATGAATAAGAAATGTAAGTGAAATCATCAAAAAATTAATTGCAGGGGGAATACGCAAGAATATTTTATGAAGACAGTTGGTAGAAAATACATATAAATACATAAAATAATTTGGAAAAAAAGCACCGAGCGGAAACCGACTGAGAAAAAGGCCAACAAAATTATAACAAATTTCATAAAGAAACGAGATGAATTATATCAATGCCAAAACCCGACCTGAACGCCTGAATTAATACCTTAATTAGACTAGCGTATGAACCACCTTATAATTAACTTGCAAGAAAACCTCGGGGAATACACTTTTTGACTGGTGGACAAGAAAAGACTTAATGACGTATAATTAGCAAGACGGTTATCGTTGTTACGTGAGCGAAGAAAAAAGAAAAGAAAAAAAAAATTGGTGGGAGACAGTGGTTCTAAGTTGTAGGTTGTTACTGTGTGGGATGGATGAACATCTCTTTTAGAAAGTTTGATTGTTTCGTGACTGATTTCCTTAACAAAAAGTGAATAACACAACACAAGAATCAAACAGAAAAAAGTGTAAAACCTGTAAGGAACTTATTCAAATCATATCGGATTTTCATAAGCATGAAAGTTAATCCAGTCGATAACAATTTAAATTGGAAAAACAAAGTTCAAAGCCTGTGTGGTTATTGAAGAAACCTATTTCAGAACTAGCAATTTTCTTACACGAAATATCTTCTTGGGAGTTAATCTAACATCATCACCAACATATGTGGACTCTGGGCTGGTCAATAAACCAACAAAACTCGTCTTTATGGATTATGATTACAATGTACCTCATACCACATTTATGGATATAATCACATGGTTGCTCATGCCACATTTATGGATATAATCACACAGTTCCTCATACCACATTTATGGATATAATCACATGAGTCCCCACACCTCATTTATGGAAATAATCCCACTGCCTTTCATTACTACATTGAATAATTAACAACAAAAATAACAAAGTTCCTACTTATCATCAAAATTCCTTGACATTTGTTAAATTCTTCGCCCTCATTCTCTAACAAACCTGCTGCTGAGTTTATAATAGATTCGTAAGACAATCGTTTCTCCAGAACTCCATTCAAATGTAAACTACTGTACTACGAGAGCTGCCTCAAAGCTACTGAAGGCTTCGAACTACTGGAAAAATCTTCCATGGTAAATATGGAATTAAGTCCTTACGAATCAGTCCCGTTTTATTTAGTCTAAATGGGGCCAAATGAGTCTCCTTCACTTGTTTGGTGTCCGTTACAGCGAGTCTACTATAGTCACTCCCTCTGGATCCAGATTCCATATAGAGCCAGATGTTACTAATATTTGTTGGAGGCAGTTTATAGTCCATCTTTTTAGATTTAGATTCTATGGAACTAGTCTACAGTCATTCTCTCTGGTTCCAGATTCTATATGGAGCCAAATATTACTAAACATTCGTTGGCGGCAATCCACAGTCGTTCCACTAGTTTCAGATTTTTTGTGGAGTCAAGTGAATCTCCATCAACCGTTCAGCCTTCGCCGGGGGATTCGGACTCAATTTGCAGCCAAATGAATCTCCACAAAATCGTTCAGACTTCGTTGGAGGATTTAGAGTTTATGTGGAGCCAAATGAATCCCTATTAACTGTTCAGTCTTTGTTGGAGGATTCAGACTCTATGCGGAGCAAAATGAATCTCTATCATCTGTTCATAAATTCTATGTAAAGCCAAATAAATCTCCATCAACTGTTCAGAGATTCTATGTGAAGCCAAATAAATCGCCATGTACTGTTCAGAGATTCTAAGCGAAGTCAAATGAATCTCCATCAACTGTTCAGAGATTCTATGCAAGCCAAATGAATCTCCAACAAATGTTCGGAGATTCTATGAAAAGCCAAATGAATCACCATCAACTGTTCAGGCTTTGCTGGAGGATTCAGATTCTATCTTTAGCCAAATTAATCTCCATCAACTGTTCAGAGATTCTATGTGGAGCCAAATGAATCTCCAACAAATGTTCGGAGATTCTATGAAAAGCCAAATGAATCACCATCAACTGTTCAGGCTTCGCTGATGGATTCAAATTCTATGCGGAGCCAAATGAATCTCTTATCAACTCTCAAGTCCTCTTTGGATTCGGATTCCTCATGGCGATCACGTACGTGCAAATAAAAAATCCTTCGAAGGAACGCTGGCTACCTTCCTTAACTTCCATCCTTCACGCATCCTTCATCCTTCCCGAAATTCCTGGATCACTACTCGCTCCCTAAGGCAAGAAACTGCAGCCAAACCATTAATGGAAGTAATGTGACTGCATTTGTGCTGAATGAAATTGCACGTAAAAAAACGAAATAAAAAACACATATATTTATACAGTATATATGTATATATATATATATATATATATATATATATATATATATATATATATATATATATATATATATATATATATATATATATGTCTGTTGACCAAATAATCGGGTTTAATTTATTCGAACATGTCTAAACCAAAACATCGTTAATTATAGTTTACGCGCAACATATTATATACGCTCTCTCTCTCTCTCTCTCTCTCTCTCTCTCTCTCTCTCTCTCTCTCTCTCTCTATATATATATATATATATATATATATATATGTATATATATATAAATATATATATAATATATATATATATATATATATATATATATATATATATATATATATATATATATATATATACTTACATACATACATACACACACATATATATTATATATATATAAAAACACTGGCTGCCTTCCAATTAAGAGATAAAAACTAAAAGAACAAACATAAGAAAATCCAGAGAGAGAGAGAGAGAGAGAGAGAGAGAGAGAGAGAGAGAGAGAGAGAGAGAGAGAGAGAGAGAGAGAGAGAAATGAGCCACGGGAGGCCAGGCTTTCAAATCATGAGAGACGGAAAGCAAGAGGAAAATCCTCACAGTTGGACTCTGGAATAGAGAGACCCAAAATGAAGCAAATGTTGGAATAAGAGAGAAAGGAAAAAAGGTAAAAAGTGCGTCCGAATGACGACGGGAAACAGATGAAAGAGGGGAGGAGAGATTTATGTGCAAAGGCTCTCTCGATAAGAGATGATACTACGGGGGACACCTCACGCCAGGATAGGGTTGGTGATAACGTGGGTCTTTTCTCTCTCTCTCTCTCTCTCTCTTGCACACACACACATTCTCTCTCGCACATAGTCACACTATTTCTCTCTCTCTCTCTCTCTCTCCCCTTCTCTCTCTCCCTCTCTCTCTCCCCCTCTCTCTCTCTCTCTCTCACACACACACACAAACACAGTCATACTCTCTCTCTCTCTATTTCGCACAGTCACACTATTTCTCTCTCTCTCTCTATCTCACACACACAACACAAACACACAGTCATACTCTCTCTCTCTCTCTCTCTCTCTCTCTCTCTCTCTCTCTCTCTCTCTCTCTCACACACACACACACACACACACACGAACGCTTACACAGCCATACTCTCTCTCTCTCTCTCTCTCTCTCTCTCTCTCAAATTCCAATTCAAGAATTATGTATGTTAATGGAAAAATTTACATAAATTTTTAGTAATTTAATATGTAAAAGAAAAAAGCTGTAAAAATTCATATTTCCCAGAAAGGAAAATGCAGACGAAAAGAACTAGATGTACGTTAAACACGACTCGCTGAATATATATAAACGCCAAATTTGAAACATGCAAATATTCATCAGCATAAACTGATTATCTCTTAATGTAGCAAAAGGTACCAATAAAAATACAAAATTGAAAAATTCCGTCCACAAAATCACTTGCAGTCCATAATTTTTTTTTTAAAACACAAGAGCTGAATGACAAATTTAGAAAGCTCATATAATGATATTATTGAAAGCTCTACAAAACTAGTCCCTGCAATTAAAAAAAAATATCTCAGTTCTATGAGCGTTGTTGTTCAAATTTTCTAAAAAAGTGATATTCTTAAAAGCTTTTGGATACTGTTCTCTCCAATTAAAATAAAATTTCAGTTCTATGAGCGTTGTTGTTCAAATTTTCTAGAAAAAGTTATATTCTTAAGAGCTTTTGGATACTGTTCTCTCCAATGAAAATAAAATCTCAGTTTTATTGTTGTTGTTGTTCAAATTTTCATGACCTTAGTGGGACCATTAAAAAAAGGTCACCTATAACATAAGCGTGAATATATTTCGGTATTTCGTAACTAAAACGATATTAACTCCTACCCAAAAATAAAATAGGTCATACATTTCGTGTTCCAAATGTTTTCACTCCGAAAATATTTCGTGCAAAATGTCCGTCATTAGGGCTTAATTAATAAAAGGCAATCTCAGAACTGCAATAAATTACAGGCTCTCTCTCTCTCTCTCTCTCTCTCTCTCTCTCTCTCTCTCTCTCTCTCTCTCTCCCCAGGGCATTCATGAAAGTTATACGTGTTTCAGACTACAAGTTTGCAACCTGTTTGAAAAGTTAACATTGCACATTTTCAGTCTCAATAACAGTTGAACAACTAAAGCAAATGTTTTTTTTAGCATGCTTATGAGTCTCATTTCATGGTTATTTGGATTCATTTTGTTGTTTATGTTTCTTTAATTATATTTTCGTATTCATTCTTCATTATTTATTCTTTCTTCTTGTTATTTTAAAAATTTTAATTCATGTGTGGCTGCCTTCCTTAATGGGTTAATTACGTTTGTATCATTTTGTCTCTCCAGCTGTGGTTCCAATTTGGCTAACAACAACAACATCAACAACAGCAGCAGCAGCAATAATAATAATAATAATAATAATAATAATAATAA
>NC_089746.1:43799011-43804011 GCF_040412425.1 Macrobrachium rosenbergii
CCGCTATTCAAATGGAACAAGCCCACCACAGGGGCCACTGACTTGAAATTCAAGCTTCCAAAGAATATGGCGTCCATTTGAAAGAAGTAAAAGGGAAAGTGAAATACAGAAAGAAGAGATCACTTCTTAAAGAAGGAAAAATAAATTAAATTAATGTATAAATAGGTAAAAATTAGGGTATTAATGCGTTAGGGTATTAATGCGTTGCACCTTCGCTTGAACTTTCGAAGATCCAACTGCACAACATCCTCAGGGAGACTGTTCCACAGTCCAACGGTGTGGGGAATTAAGGACCTCTGGTGCTGAGAAGTTCGACAGCGCGCCACATTTACTGGATATTGCTCTGGTGACTATTTATGTACGTGAAGGAGAAAGCAGAAATAGAAGAATAATGATATATCTAGCAATGAGAAAGAGTAGGAATTTTCAAATGGAAATTTCATTTAGTATTCTAAAATTAAAAAAAAAAAAGAATAAAAGGAAATCGAGATACTGTAAGTACGGTAGTCACAGACTTACGTCGGTAATAATAATAATAATAATAATAATAATAATAATAATAATAATAATAATAATAATAATAATAATAGCATCCACTGCTGTTAAAAAGATTCCAAATGAATATTCACTGCTATTAAAAAGATTCCAAATAATACTCACTGTTGTTAGATGATTCTTCCTCACAAGACTGATTTTTAACACATCAATACTGAGTCAGAAATCTGGTGATAAGCTTTCAAGTGTTTCGATATATATTAAATTCAATAAGACGTAGCCCTATTTTTCAAATATTTACAATTTATTACTCAACTGTATTCTCGGGGTTTTCATTACAGCTGTATTTCTTTAACATGAGTTTACTTTCTTCTGAAAGCTTTACTCAAGAGCTAACGTCTCATTTCGTTTGTTTAACATGAAAGCTTTTCATTATCCGGATGATGATAATGAGGATAATGATGATGATGATAAAAAGAGGTAAAGTCTGAACACACTCAAAATTTTCTAGACCATCAAGATCGAAATGAAAAAAAAAATGGGTACGAAAAAAAAAAAACCACCTTACCTGAGGTCAAACACGTTCAGCAAACAGGGACCCGGCGCATGTGAGAGAGAGAGAGAGAGAGAGAGAGAGAGAGAGAGAGAGAGAGAGAGACTAAAGTAAAATGTTGGGAGGGGGACCCAATCTTCTTCCTGGCAAAGGTTGGGAATTGAGGTCGTTCGATCGTCGAAGGGGAAATTCTAATATGTTGATGTGTGGATAGAAAAAAAAGGGGGAGGTGGTTGGAGGGGAGTTTGGGGGAGGTGGGGATTACTCGTGTTTGCTTCTCAGATAGGGGAAAAAAATCTTGAGGAAATGGAACGTTCCTTTACCGATACCGATTAAAAAAGGAAACTATTGAAGCCGTTAATAGATAAACGGAAAGGCAATTTTACCAGCGTACAAATTCAGAGATTGGAAAAGGATATTTCTGTTTTTCTTAAAAGCTAAGGGAGGGGATGTGCTCAGCTCGTGATAGAAAGGTCCCTGGATCTCGCCACTAGTTGACCCAGCCGTGAAATTACCGGAGGAAGCTCGGTGTCGAGAAACATGGCATGGGGCTTCCAACCTCACCCCTTTAAAGATTTCTTGATGCCAGGAGCGATACTTTTCCATTGTCACCCTCTCAGTGGGTAAGAATGTAAGTCTAATTATATATATACACATATACATATACACATATATATATGTATACATAATATATATATATATATATATATATATATATATATATATATATATATATATATATATATATATATATATATATATATATATATATAAAAGAACAGTTCTTGACTCACAGACTGGTATAGTATGTGAATCATCATTGTAATAATTGGAGAAGCAAATCCACAGTTATGTATATGTACATATATTTAAAGATAAATCATTATAGATACCTTACAGACCTTTTTACAATTGTAGTTGCCCCAGGTCCCTCAGTGTGAGGCGCCTTTGATGTTTTAGATTTTGGAACTTGTTCGGTTCCCCTTTTCAATCTGAAAAGGGGAACCGAACAAGTTCCCGAAAGCTACCTATACTGATTTATCTTTAAATATATGCACACATACATAACTGTGGATTTGCTTCTCCATTTTAAGACTCATGCTACTATGAGAATTTTTTAACTGTAATCATTATAATCATCACTATAATCATCATCATCATAATCATCGCAGCCAACACCGCGCGACGCAAATGGCTTCATTTACATTAAATCTAATTATCCATCCTGATTAAAATCCTCATTTTCCCCCGTCATTCATCACTATTTATCTCCTCTCTTCCGTTGAATAAATTTCTGTAGCGTAAATAATGCTTCCTTAACTGCTGATGGATGAATTCAAGATCTCAAACATCTTATTACAATAAATTAATCAATGTTCAGTTAATAGGGCATATATAACCTTAAATATATATATAGTAATGATTTATATATATATATATATATATATATATATATATATATATATATATATATATATATATATATACTTTTAACAACATAAAAATGATAAGTCGTAATTCACATAGATTTTTACTAAAAGACGAAGAAAAATGAATAAAAATAAAAGGCCTAAACAATAAAAAATCTTATTAACAAAGAGAGCAATCCGTTGCTTATACAGCTCCAACAACGAAAATGTTATTTATTGACAATTGTGAAACAAACAACTACAATAAAGCACAGCCGATTTAAACGGCTTTTCCCACCAAAGCCCGAATCTCTCCCACTTCCCACCAAAGCCTGTCTCTCTCCCCTTCCCATTAAAGCCCGAATCTTTCCCACTTCCTACCAAAGCCTGAATCTCTCCCCTTCCCACCAAAGCCTGAATCTCTCCTACTTCCCACCACCTGAACCTCTCCCACTTCCCACCAAAGGCCGAATCTTTCCCCGTCCACCAAAGCCTGAATCTCTCCCACTTCCCACCAAAGCCCAAATTTCTCCCACTTCCCACCAAAGCCCGAATCTCTCCCACTTCCCACCAAAGCCCAAATTTCTCCCACGTCCCACCAAAGCCCGAATCTCTCCCACTTCCCACCAAAGCCTGACTCTCTCCTACTTCCCACCAAAGCCTGAATCTCTCCCCTCTCTACCAAAGCCTAAATATCTCCCTTCTCCACCAAAGTTTGAATCTATCCCATTTTCCACCAAAGACTGAATCTCTCCCCCTACCCACCAAAAGCCAAATCTCTCCTTCCCACCAAAGCCTGAAACTCTCCCCTTCCCACCAAAGCCTGAAACTCTCCCCTTCCCACCAAAGCCTGAATGTCTCCCACCTGCCACCAAAGCCCGAATCTCTCTCCTCTCCACTAAAGCCCGAATCTCTCCCTTCCACCAAAGCCCGAATCTTTCCTCCTTCCCACCAAAGTCTGAATCTCTCCCCTTCCAACCAAAGCCTGAATCTCTCCCCTTCCCACCAAGGTCCGAATCTTTCCCACGTCCACCAAAGCCTAAATGTCTCCAACTTCCCACCAAAGCCAGAATCTCTCCCCTCTCCACCAAAGTCTGAATCTCTACCACTTTCCACCAAAGCCCAAATCTCTCCCACTTCCCACCAAAGCCCGAATCCTTCCCATGAAAACCCGAATTTCTCCCTTTCCCACCGAAGCCTGAAACTCTCCCCTTCCCACCAAAGCCTGAATCTCTTCCACCAAAGCCCGAATCTCTACCCTCCCCCACCACAGCCTGAATCTCTTCACGCCCCACCAAAGCCCGAATTTCTCCCAACTCCCACCAAAGCCGAATCTCTACCGCCAAACAGAAGAATATGCCTAAAAATACATCAAGGGGGATGATGACGGTTCACAGAACATCGGCCGCTTCGTATGTAAATTGGCGGCCTTGATATAGACCACGCTCGCGGAAACTCTCCAATTTCAATCAGAATAAGATCGAGAGACTTTTGATAATGAGCTATCTCATTTTTTTTTTCATGGAAGGGGGGAGGGGAAGTAATAATATTTAATAAGTGAGTGTCAATCTGAAGCAAAAAAAAAAAGCACAAAAACAGAAAAAGAATTCCTGATTTCTATTTCACGCCTACCGCCTTATCAGAGGGCGGATCACATGCATACCAAATTTTGCGCTTTCGCCGGACTGAATCCATTACGGGACGAACTGCATTATCACCGTCATCAGGCATCGCTCTTAATAAACTCTGGGTACGGATCCATTTTTAAAATTCACCGGACGCTTCCGACCTAACAGAGGTAACAGGTAAAATTGACTCTTCTGAATTTCGACTCCGTTTCTGAACTGTTCGCGCACGAATCTCGTCAATTAAGGTGACAGAGACAAAATGGAAATTCGTATTGATTTTTTCTTTAAACACAATGTGGATGCCAATATCCAGGTTCCAGGTACATAAACTAGAAAAAAACTTCCATAAAAGCAAACGAGATCATCAGTCATTATTTTCTGCGTAAGTACAACGAGGACTTTCATCTCTCCTCCTCGCGTGGATACGAACCCCTAGAGGGAGGCAAAACCTACTTTCTGAAACAGCTGTGTGTTCACTTACAATACACATTAACACCCCTCCCTCTCTCCCTCCCTCTGCACCTGAAGAGTTTTATCTTGGCTACGACTAAAATGTGGAATAGTTTGCCCAGAGTAACTGTGGAGTCTTCCGATCCCCAAACATTTAAGCGAGGAGTAAATTCATTTCTGCTCTCTGCTGCTGCTTCTGACGTCTCCTGAATTTCAGTTGTATCGGTTTGATTTCCTATTCCCTCATATTTATTTATTTATCGTCTTTTCCTTTAACTTGTCTCACTTTGCGGACTGATTTCCCTTCGGAGACCTCTTGGGTGTATAAAGTCTGTTGATCTGTCCATAAGGGTTTCAAGCTGAAGATTTCAAGGCAGAAAGCAAGAAAGAAAGCGAGAAAGGAAGACGAATTAGAAGAATTACGTCGCCGAAAAGTAGCGAATTACCAACCCAAAAAGTGACCGA
>NC_089746.1:43809011-43816511 GCF_040412425.1 Macrobrachium rosenbergii
TCCCTTCTCTTCCCCCTCCTTTCTCCTTCCCCTTCCTCTCCCCTCGCCTCCCCACCCCTTCCCCTTTCCCACCTCCTACTTGCACCCCACAAAAAAAATCAGTATTCTAAGCTGACAGTCTCCGACGCCACTCGTACTTCCATCCCAAGTGATAGTTGCTCCAAAATGACCAGAAATTGGTTCATATTCACGTTGGTCCATATTCACGATGGTCCATATTCGTGGTGTTCCATATCCGCGGTGGTCCATATATGCACAGTCCATATTAGCGATGGTCCATATTCGCGGTGGTCCATATGCGCGATGGTCTATATTGGCGTTGGTCCGTATTCGCAAATGAACATATTCGCGATGGTCCACATACGCAAAGGTTCATTCTCGCCGTCCATTATAAGTTCACATGGGAAAAACAAAGCTTATGGTAATAATAGAAAAATAATAATAATAATAATAATAATAATAATAATTATTATTATTATTATTATTATTATTATTATTATTATTATTATTATTATATTAATAATAACAGAGGTGAGTACCAGTACATTCAAATTAATAATAATAATAATAATAATAATAATAATAATAATAATAATAATAATAATAATAATAATAATAATAATAATAATAATAACAAAAGCAATAATAAATTAAAAAAATCAATTCCAACAGGGAAGAGACTACATTCAAAAGTGGCCAAACAAAACTATCAAATCTCGGAAGGCAATTAAGAGAGAGATTAAGAGAGAGAGAGAGAGAGAGAGAGAGAGAGAGAGAGAGAGAGAGAGAGAGAGAGAGAGAGAGAGAGAATCCTTCGCAACCACCCAACTTGATTGATGCTAGGCTTGAACGGCGGTCATTCGACGCTCGGCATTGATCGCTCGTCACAGGAACTACGTCGACTTTTTCATTGTTTCGACAAGGATGAAACGCTCTTTGTAGTCGTTGCCATCTTTCAGCAAAATTTGCTGGTCGGGAATCACGCGCACATACACAAACACAAACACATACAGTATATATGTGTGTATATATATATATATATATATATATATATATATATATATATATATATATATATATACTATACATATATACAGTACATTATATTAATTTCCTTTGGCTGCCTTTCTGCCATTTGGGAATCCTGAGAGAGAGAGAGAGAGAGAGAGAGAGAGAGAGAATCATTCTGTATGAACTCATTAATTCTGTTCCTAATACGTCGTATTAAACTTAACATTTGAACAATAAATCTCTTTTTATTATTACAATCTAAGCGTTGACGTATTTTGAAATTTCATTTTGCTTTGCTATAAAAGTTAGCTGCGTCTTCAGGCAAAAACCAGTATCATCTTCAGTAGCTGCCTACGAAAGCTCTCCTCTAGGGACAAGGGGGAGGCCCAAAAGCCCCCAAGGCTCGCCAGTCTCTTGAGGGCACCCTTGAAGGGACGGGTCCGATCCAGAGGCTGCTTCCTCGGAGGAAGGCAGGTATCCTGCCAGGATGGGGAAGAAGGCCTGGAGAGGGCCCATGAACTTCAAGGATGAGTCCCAAAAGACCCCAAGACTCGCCAGTCTCTTGAGGGCACCCTTGAAGGGAAAGGTCCGACCCAGAGGCTGCTTCCTCAGAGGAAGGAAGGTATCCTGCCAGGATGGGGAAGAAGGCCTGGAGAGGGCCCATGAACTTCAAGGATGAGTCCCAAAAGACCCCAAGACTCGCCAGTCTCTTGAGGGCAACCTTGAAGGGAAAGGTCCGACCCAGAGGCTGCTTCCTCAGAGGAAGGAAGGTATCCTGCCAGGCTGGGGAAGCGGGCCTGAAGAGGGCCAATGAACTTCAAGGATTAGGCCCCGAAACCCCCAAAGCTCGTCAGTCTCTTGAGGGCAGCCTTGAAGGGAAGGGTCCGACCCAGAGGCTGCTTCCTTGGAGGAAGGCAGGTATCCTGCCAGGCTGGGAAAGCGGGCCTGGGGAGGGCCCAAGAACTTCAAGGATGAGGTACTAAAGCCTCCAAGGCCGGCCAGTCTTTTGACGGCAGCCTTGAAGGGAAGGGTCCAACCCAGAGGCTGCTTCCTCGGAGGAAGGCAGGTATCCTGCCAGGCTGGGGAAGCGGACCGGGAGAGGGCCCAAGAACTTCGAGGATGAGGCCAAAAAGCCCCCAAGACTCGTCAGTCTCTTGAGGGCAGCCTTGAAGGGAAGGGTCCGACCCAGAGGCTGCTTCCTCAGAGAAGGGAGGCCAGTTCTTTGAGGGCACCCTTGAAGGAGAGTGTCCTCTCCAGAAGAGGAAGGCAGGATTCCTTGGAAGATCTGATAAGAAAATCATTACATTTTGATTTCCAATTAAGAGAATGCTCTTTATCACTTTATATTTCTGTTCTCCAGATGATTAAAATATTTTTCCTATTCTTGTATTTTACTCTGCGTCGCTTAGTTTGTATCATAATTCTCCCGTGCCAAGAATTCATTAAAGGGAAAGTGTATTTTTTATTATTGCCATCAGTCTCTGTGAAGCACTTTGTGCTGGTTCAGTGGCCCAACCTTGGGAATTTTAGAGATCGTGTCTTCTCAGAGTTCATTGATGAAGAGGGCAATTAGAGTCTTTCCTGGGATCTCGGAGAGGACATTTTGAAGTTCATGGAGGAAGCTGGTTTTCTTGAAAATTTATAACGTATCGTCAATTTATTTTTACCATTTTATTAATTTCTTGGAAATTTTACGTTTTTACTCCCTTGAGGCCACACTATTTATTAATGGCGATGATGACCATAGGTACTGCAATGTTGATTTGTATGAGGTCAATGAAACACCCGAAGAGAAGTCCTTAAGACAATGGACCCAGTTTACGACTGGCAGCCACGTTTAAATAGGGAATCCTTCAACTGCCCTTCTGCCCCGCGCCTCTCGCTAGTACATGTAGTATATGTGCGTGTGCGTGTGTGTGTGTGTGTGTGTGTGTGTGCGCTACTGTACGTGTGACTATCACTTCAGTGGTAGTCTGGTAGAGCACTTGGCTCGCGTAGGAAGGTCCGTGGTTCGAACCCTGCCCGCCAGCCATTTTTCGACCCATCTGTGACTGCGGCAAGCAACTTAATCAGATGTCATTTAATCTTTCTTACTCCATTTCCTAAGCTCTATATAATCTTCCCCACTTCAAGAGGCGAGGTAGTACCTTACTCCCGGTCTAACCATCTTCCCTCGTTTCTGTTGATTTATTCACCTCATTGTTATTGGACTGGGCTACTTAAGGGCACTAGCTGTTCCTCCAAAGGATGTAAATAAAAAAAAAGGATGAATTCTCCCTCCATGTGTCAAAAGTTGAAACGTCACCCTCAAAGGAACGTTCAATACAATTTAAACCCAAATCTCTGGACCCCCAGGGTAAGGAAAGGTTTGGCGGGTAGGGGATAAGGGAGGGGGGTGTCTGGGATGGTGGAGAGATGTAGGGGGGAGAGGAGAGGTGTCAGTGTAGAAGACCACTCCAGCTTTAGGGCAGGCACGAATGCCAACTGAAAGCGTGCTTGCCTTAAAAGTAAGGTCTATTTCAATGGGGACTTGTCCCCTTAAAAGTATGGTCTCTTTAAAGGGGGATTTCTGTCCTTAAAAGAATGGTCTATATAAATGGGGGCTTCTGTCCTTACAATTATGGAATGGGGAGTTCTGTCCTTAAATGTATGGAACTGGGAGTTATGTCCTTAAATGTATGGAATGGGGACTTCTGTCTTTAATGGTAGTCTATATAAATGGGGACTTCTGTCCTTAAAAGTATGGTCTATTTAGATGGAGACTTCTGTCCTTAAAAGTATGACCCACTTAGAGAAGACTTCAGTCCTTAAAAGTATGGAATGGGGACTTCTGTCCTTAAAAGCAGCCTGTTTAAAAGGGGACTTCTGTCCTTAAAAGTATGGTCTAATTAAATGGAGACCGGTCCTTAAAAGTGTGTTCTAGTTAGTGTGGTCTATTTAAATGGGGACTTCGGTTCTTAAAAAATATAAATTAAAATGGGGATTTCTGTCCCATAGAAATCTCCTACTCTCTAGTTAGATTAGAGTGGGCGAAAGCAATCCCACATTTAGAAAATAGTTTCCTCCTCATTTTTAATCCAGGACACCCCCCACCCTCAAGAAAAAGTGGAGGAAAGCGCCATACAACAGTTAGGGTGGGGGAGGGGAAGGGGCAGGGGAAGGGGAAGGGGAAGGAAGGATATGGGGGAAGGGAAAGGTACTGTAGATATGAAGTTAAGTATATCTTAGTTTAACCAGACCACTGAGCTGGTTAACAGCTCTCCTAGGGCTGGCCCGAAGGATTAGACTTAATTTTACGTGGCTAAGAACCAACTGGTTACCTAGCAACGGGACCTACAGCTTATTGTGGAATCCGAACCACATTATGACGAGAAATGATGTAGATATGGAACATGCATAAATTACAATAGAAATAAACTAACTGAGAAGTAACATATATAAAAATATAAAAAAAAACTAATACATAAAAATATTACAGTTCACAATAACCTACGGAATAAAGTGATGCCTGAAAGAGGTAAAAGTAAATAAATAAATAAATAAATAAATAAATAAATAAATAAATAAATAAATAAAAAATATCGAAGGAAAACAATTCATGCCATGGTGGAAGGCGATGAAAACAACTCCCACCAGTGATTAAATTACCACCCCCCAAAAGCTTTTTCCCTTACGTGTAATTTATTCGTGGTATATATAGCCTTGACCTTAAGTTACACCCAGACGTGACGTCACGAGATCTTTCGTGCTTGGTAACCCCACTTTGGGGGTTTTTATTCACGGTGAAATTTCATTACGGCTCAACTGGTCTGTGTGTGTGTGTGTGTATGTGTGTCTTCTCTTCCCATACCTCCTCCTTTCTCTCTCCTTTTACATCCCCTCCTTCTCTCTCTCTCTCTCTCTCTCTCTCTCTCTCTCTCTCTTCCATCCGTTCTCCATCCTCTCTCTCTCACTCCCTCTCTCTCTCTCTCTCTCTCTCTCTCTCTCTCCTCCTTCTCCATCCACATCCTTTTTTCCATCCACACTCTCCCCTCTCTCTCTCTCTCTCTCTCTCTCTCTCTCTCTCTCTCTCTCTCTCTCTCTCTCTCTAACTTCACGTAGCCTCCACTGAGTCACACGACCTTGACTAGTCCCCTCGTAAAATGGGTATCTCCACTCTGTAAATCATTTACGAACGTGAGGATTCTGCGCCTTTTAAATACCCGCCGAAAATAGGTGGTGTGCCTCTTGCCAGAATGAGAAAAATAATAAAAAAATAAAAACCTGCGGGATTACTTGTCTTCGAGCAATTGATGAGCCTGTCTACATCTTTCTTTCTCTTCTCTTTCATCCTAGTTTCTCTCTCTCTCTCTCTCTCTCTCTCTCTCTCTCCTTCAATAAGTCTTTGGGCGAATAATGAACTCCAGCGGATTAACTTGTTTATTTATAACTCTATCAGAAAGAACTCGAAAAAATACATATAACAAAGCTTTATAAACAACGAACAAGAAAATATTATGCTGCGACTAATATAAAAATAGTAAGAAAAAAAAAAACACGCAACAACGAACAAAAAAGAAAACTCGCCCAGAATGGATAAAAGAAGCGAACAAGGAAACCGTACACGATAAATCATCTACGAGATTGCAACCCGGGCGCAGCTTCTATTAACGACGGGGAACACACCCAGCAATTATTATTGTTAAGCGTCTCTCTCTCTCTTTCTTACCATACCTCCTTCAGTCATCTCTCTTTTTCCATGCTGCATCTCTCTCTCTCTCTCTCTCTCTCTCTCTCTCTCTCTCTCTCTCTACCATACCTCTTTCAGCCATCTCTCTTTTTCCATCCCTCCTCTTTCTCTCTCTCTCTCTCTCTCTCTCTCTCTCTCTCTCTCTCTCTCTCTCTCTCTTTCAGTCATCTCTCTTTTTCCATCCCTCCTCTTCTCTCAGCTCGAGGTGACTAGACGAATCTCCCTCACATGCTATTTGCAAGCTTCGTCGTCCTTTCTCATTAATGATGATAGAGGATAATTACCTGGAGAGAGAGAGAGAGAGAGAGAGAGAGAGAGAGAGAGAGAGAGAGAGAGAGAGAGAGAGAGAGGAGAGGGAACTTTGTATGCTTCGATTTAAATTGTTTTCAGGAATCTAAAAGAATTGTGTAGGGAGAGAAAGTCCTGATTAGGTTTTTAAGGAAATTTAGAGAGAGAGAGAGAGAGATGGTTCTATTGACGAGTTTGAATCTAATATCATAAAGTTTAGGTAGAACCTATAAATAACGGCTGCAATCACTTTCTTTGTCACTCAATTTATGCAGATTTTCATTTTCAAGCTTTTCTTTAATTACACAATGGGTTGTGGTTATAAATTAGCAAAAAGTTATAACGCCTTTCAAATTGGGATTTAAATATAATATAAAATTATCAAAACTCTTTGCATTTTCCTCATCAGTAGGACCACGCAAGTGCAATATACAAGGCGCCACAAATAGAAATACTAATGAAACAAAACAAAGAAACTTAAAATTAACAGGTGCGCAAATGGGTATAAACACTTGCTCGCACTTTTTTTCCTGTTAAATTCTCATCCTCCATTGTAACGCACATGAACACATACCAGTCAGGCAAGCTATACTCCAAGGTTCTACGAAATGAGATGATATTATTATTATTATTATTATTATTATTTATTATTATTATACATAACAGACTCATAAGGTATGCTACAAAGTTATAAGCACTGAATTATTATTATTATTATTATTATTATTATTATTATTATTATTATTATTATTATTATTATTATTATTAAGAAAATATCTAGAATTTTTTTTATACTCTGAGCAAAACACACAATTCTCATTCTCCTCGAATTCCAAAAAACCTAAACTATGGCAGCAATTAAATTTGTTAAACGTGAATATTCCCTCTCTCTCATCTCACACACCACACACACACTCTCTCTCTCTCTCTCTCTCTCTCTCTCTCTCTCTCTCTCTCTCTCTCTCTCTCACACACACACACACACACACACACGTTTGCCTCTCTGTCTGTCCGTGTCGCACTAACAAATTTGTATCTCTCTCTCTCTCTCTCTCTCTCTCTCTCTCTCTCTCTCTCTCTCTCTCTCTCTCTCTCTCTCTCTCTCTCTCTCTCTCTCTCTCTCTCTCTCTCTCTCTCTCACTTTGTGATGTTGTAGCATAACTTTCTCTGGTTAAAATATGCTTAAATTTTTCCGTCTGAAACGAATTTTCTTATCTAAGTTTTCTCACGTACTTTCTTAATTAACTCCTTCTCGGGATAAATGGAAATCTCCTAAAGTGAGTCCCGAGATGCATAAAAATAATTTGGCGAGAAATTCCCACACACGCACATATATATATTTATATATATACTATATATATGTATATAGGCTCTATATATAATTATATATACATATATATATATATATATATATATATATATATACTGTATATATATACACACACATATATATATGTATATAGGCTCTATAT